>NW_027526422.1:128238035-128403035 GCF_048455015.1 Haemaphysalis longicornis
AATCACCTGTAGCGAGATTACGGTAATTACCTCCAGCATGTCGCCTATATAGTGGCTGCGAAAATAGTATCAGGTAGGCAGTAGTAAAAGCAGTCTACTCACCATGCCTCGGGTCAACTTCGCAGTTTTGTATATTTGCGGCAACAACTGGTACTATGTACAGAAATAGAAGCACAAAAGCCATCGACGAACTGCGCGAAAACATGAGTGCAAATTAGATAAATGACAAGGGCAGCCATTACGAAAGATTGCGATAAAACAACAGTGCTGCTCCAGCGTACACATCCATCCGATGGTACTTCTCGAAACATATATATATATTATTTTTCAGGCCCTTACGTGCATGCTCGCCAACTGTAAACGGCAGAATTTTTCTAATTTATTAGTCGGCCTGGGAACCAACGTCCACTGCCCTTGGTGGGTCTCCTGTTTACTGGCGTTTGTGTGTCTCCCTGAGTCCAAAATATGTCGTCTCGTGTCTGACGCACTCCTAAAATATCAAAATACGCTAAACAATTATGTGGCGTGGCAGATGTGGGACAGACATGTTGATTTATAATGTAGTTTACAATATGTAAGGATGTTGTAGGAACTACGTAAATATTATCATCTCTCAAAGTTGGTTATATTTTAGAAGGCGACGCTAGACGAAGGGAAAAGAAAACAAACTGGCCACGTACTTGCTCACTTTTTGAAGATGTCACTACAAGATCATAGTCTTCTGCCCTTCGATTCAATTTTCCCGCATTCGCACTGCTTGAATGCTATCTGTTAAGACCTTTGGTGACGGTTTCTCTTTATGTTCGAGCCACGAGCTCCAGGATTTAGCGCAAGCCTTTTTTGCATATTGTGGTAATTATATCGTTTCTAGCGCGTTTTTTGTGTTTGCTAACGCGAAAATTACGACAAATTCTATTTTCAGTTACAAGGCCAGTGCCACTGTCACTCATATTTCGATCTTCGGCGTCTATTATGCCCAGCCTTCCTTTTTTGTTCAACTATCTTGACAAGTATAAGGGCAAAGCACGCTTAGACATTCTGTAGTTTGTGTAGGTTCCCTCCCGATTTTGAATGCGCGCTGTCAGTCTGCGCATTTAGGCGCCAGAGAGAAGAAATTCTTGCTGTTGAACAACTTCTTCATGCACTTCCGGTAGAGGGTATACCTTCCGCGCATTGCCTGCTCTTCGTGGGCAGGCCCCATTGATACCGGCAACATTCTAAATCCATGCAGAGTGCTTAAAGGAGCCATGAAGAGAAAACAAAAGTTTGTTTTATTCGAAAGATTAGGTGTTTCATAGTACCCCAAGCGCTTTCCCGGAAGCAAATGATGCTTTATTCACTGATAAATAAGGCAATTTAAGCCAAAATTTTAAATCTCCCGCTAAAATTGAACATTCCGTGACGTGTACAATGGCGTCATAGAGCCGGTCCATGAAACAGATACTTAGTATGTCGACTCCATATAGCACCCACACGCGGGAGTCGATCGAGACGGCGGCCATTTTAAAAATACTAGTAAAACCTAGTGCACCCGCAGCCCTAGTCATGGAATCGCCTGATCCGGAGAACAAAACTCTCGCCGAGGAGCTCGGGCTTGCATTTAACAACCTCACACCACAAAAACGCTCAATGCTTCTAAGTGCACGAGCGGCAAGGGTTGTGGGATACGCGGTGGACGGGAAAGCGACCATTCCGCGATAGCCACAACAGACGAACGCCCAGCCGTCGGCACCGCTGCCTCGTTAATAATAGTTCAATTTCAGTAGCAGTATCACTTATGCCAGTTGGCCGGTGTCGTGTATGGAAAGCCGTTCGCGCGAGCTCTCTGCTTCGACCAGAAAGATACGAGCGTCAATGCGCGGTGTTTACGGCATTATTTTCCCCAAGGTCAGAGCGATTTGACGAAGTCGGCAACGAGCGCCAGCATGTTCCAGGAGTGAGCTAACGTAAGGGTCCCTGCCGTAACTGAACAAACTGAAGTTTTCAGTGGTTGTAAACTGGAAACGAGCTCGTAACGACAGCAGCAAACCAACACCATTCGAAACTTACGCGACGACTGGCACTATCTCGTCGCTTCTTGCTGTTCCTTACTCCCCTCGTTTCTATTTTTACCTTTACTGGTTGGCGATATGACGGCCAACCTCCTGTGAAGGGATTACGATACGAAGCAAGGTCGCGGCTGTGCGTGCTGGAACGGTTCGTTGGCCCCGAAGAGCCTCGAACCCGAAAATTCGTCTGCGCGACGGCGAGATGTCGAGCTCGGCCGGCGCGCTAGTTTCGTACGCATTGGCGCACACGCTTGCGAGTTCGTTCGGACCTTCAACCGTTTACTCCACCGTTCTTTGTCATAAAAAGAATGTGCAGTATGTTTCACGGGCATTTAGCTCGCTATGCAAGCTGTAAGCCCTGCCTAACATGCGTTTGCTTTTGCCGGCCTCCGCCAATCGCAGAGCTTAGCCCATGTGACGGCATAGGTTCTGTTGCGGGAAATGAGCTGGTGGGTCGCATGACCATTCCCGTTTTTCCTAATTATGTAGCTTATTTGAGCGAAGTTTGCGTTATAAGTGGTGTCGTTATGGTTCTAACGAGGCAATCTTTCGAATGAACCAAACTTGTGTTTTCTCTTCATGGCTCCTTTAAGCTTTTTCATAGCTTGGTAGGTTTATCATTTTTAAGCTGTGCTGTCCACCTCCTCTTCCCAAGACAAAGGCGAAGCTTCTAAAATACGCACACATTTTGCTTGAACTCGCTACTTGTTTAGTTTGTGCCAAAGCGGCGACTCCCAATAAGGCCTCTGGTAGCTGCTGATAAGGCAGTAACAACATCCTATAGAACCCTATTAAGTAACGTGCTTTGTGGTCACGGATTGTGCACCTTTTTTCACTAGCACCATGCATGACTGCACGCGAACATCGTGCATTGAACTCACGAGCTGAAGAGCAATTTGCGATAATACAAGCAACCACCATCGCTTACAGTCAGACAGCAAATTTCGGCAAGCGTTATTACACTGCATCAGGCTCTCTTCGTCGAACAAGCAAAATGCCAGTACATTTGTGGGACACAGCATGCTCATGACACTGATAGATGAAATCCGGAGGAATGCAACCTATCGGAGTGGCCAGAAAAATGGGTTGGAAACAATTCGAAACTGGCGTTGCCCCATCGCGGATCTCCGATGCACTACGCGTGGGAAGATATTTGTCTGTACAGCTGCGAGTAGAGATAATATACTCACTCTAGAGGTAAAGCGCGCCGCTGAGCCAATGCATTGGAACCATACGACACACAGTGGAAAACATGATACGACAATTGGAAGGTTTCCAGCTGAGCTTTTGCTTACTAAAAAACGACGAAAGCGATTGGTTGTAATCTGGCAATGTGCTACTGTGGCGTTTCCGCGTCCTGCTAGCGAAGCATGCCGGCATTAATTGTAACATGGCGGACCGCTGGCCAGGCAAGTTTTGTGTAGGCGGCGTCGACAGCATTGCGTAGTTTATCTCCTGTGGGTAGGTAACCGACGTGTTTACGGTTTAGCGTGTGACTTGTATGTACTGAGACTATTTGAGCAAGATGTGGCAACGCTAACACAACACTTGCGCGCAAGCTCGAATGCGCCTGAACGCATACGCGAGGACGCCAAGGAATCAGCTGATCCATACTGGGGCGCACAGAAAAATGAATCTCCGCCATGATCTCCGTGCATTTCTGCGCTATGCCGGTTTATTTGCCATTCTGTGACATTTTGCGAGTCGCTCAATGCTTTTAAAACGAAGTTAAGTGAACTGTGGCTTTAGTTGAATGTAAAAACTTTATTGACACAAACAAAAACGTTACCGCATGGGCCAACGCTGATATAGCCGGTGAGTCACGGCCCTTTGAAGCACAGGAACGAAAGAGCGCGGTCGATCGCAGGCCAACGGAGTGACAGAATGCATGCCAAGGGAGTATGCGAAATACAGTCAGCGGCGTGTCCCGTTTTTATTTTTCTGTCTGTATTCGTCAAGTTCTAGCTGCTTTCCACCACTTCAAAGGGAAGCTTGTGGGACTGAATGGACAGTATTAAAAATATTAGAGGAAGAAGAGGTAGCTTGGCAGCTGCCTCCTACTATCACCATCGTTGTAGAATTTCATCCACCATTTAAGTTTCACCCACGTCCCGCGGTCCTCGCCTCGGTTCTTCAACAATATGTTAAAAGTATTACTTGAAGAAGAGGCAGCTTGGCAGCTGCCTCCTACTATCCCCATCATTGTGTAGTTTCATCCACTATTAACAAGAATCACCCACGTCCCGCGGTCCTGGCCTCGGTTCGTTAACAAAACAGTGCCGTGACCAGGATGGGAAGATCTACACAGTTGGAGAACAGAGTATGCGGACCGCCATCAACGATGACGCGAGGGACACGGCCGCGATGGGACTAACGGTGACCGCTGACCACGGGCCGCAGGCGGACGTGACTACCCACGGATCAATTGAGGGCTCACCAAACAACTAACGACCAGGCGCCCTCACCAACGCTACCGAACGGACGCCGGCGGGGACCAACGCAATCAACGGCTTCGGTTTCTCGCCTACCATGACTCTTCTCGGCGACCTACAGATATTAACGACGCCGAGCATCGACATGTAGGCCCTGTGCGAACGAAAAAACCTAATCCCGAACGACACCACCACACTGATCGACGACATAAAATCACGGATGAATGCCGAGGCACCATCAATCGTTAAGCTAATTTTCCCCCAAGAAGAGCCTGATGGAAAAATATGAACTACTAAAGAAACTGGACAGTGCAATTGAAGAGCTCGTCGAACTGGATGGTTTAGAAAAAGAATATGAAGCCGTCTATGAATTCGAAGATCTTATACTATTGACGAAATTTAGAATGGAGCGATTGTTCCCGGAATTGGAAAAGTATTCTACCGATGAAACTGTTACAATAGCCCTGAAAAAGCAGGATGGTATCATAATCGTCAAGGAAACGGCTTTGGAAAACAGTCACCACTTAAGCGAAAACAGCGATTTGACGACACCTCTGAAAGAACCTCATCATGAGCCAGACGTATGTGAAGAAGTTGTTTCCTTCAAACAAGGGATTACGTTATGGAATAACGAAGTGGATTCACCCGTTCCTGTTCCTCGCTCAGCCGACTGCAACCCCAAATATGAAATTTCTTGAATAGCGACAAGAAAGAGGACGAATAACCCGCTCAACGACAACGCTGTGCAGGTACCTGCAGAGCCGTCTTGTGTGCAAGGTCCTAGCCGCAAGAAAAGAAGATCAAGGTGCAAGGAAGGACTAAATGAAGGACCAGCAAAACCAAAGGTTAACGCAGAAGCACAGCAGAGTTATCGACACCACAAAAGAAACCCTAGCTCACCCATGGAGATGCCTAATAGATGCCATGCCAGCAGCACGCCTTCAGAGGGCATTTCGTTTACCAAGGTAGAGCGTAACAAACATCTGAAAACCCCTACGTCCAAACGAAGGCCGCGCAGACGGCATAACCGAAATGACCTACGATGTGCAGGCGAAAATTCCCCAAACGCGGCTTCACCAAAGCAGGTGACGAAAGGCGGACTCATCGGTAAAACGAAAAAGAAAAGAGAAGCATCACGAAGAAAGATCGTTCTACACATGGAAACAGTGAGTGTCATGCGAAGGAATCGTATGACAGAAAAGGCAAACACCACAAAAAACGCCCAAAGAAGACGACAACAAAGAAGACGCAAGGCACGCGGCGCGAAGGTCATCGACACCGGCTACGGCGCCGAAGGCTCGCGACCACGGCACGAGCTTGCGCCGGCGACCAGCCAATGGGACGCGGTGAGCGACAGCAGCTGGTGGGAGAAGCAGCCGAAGAAGAAGACCGAGAGTGAAGAGAGACCGGAACGCTGGCGGCCGGGTGCCCTGACCCGGGTCACGTCCAAGAGGTCCTTCACAACGAAGCACCTGACGCCCTCTCCCGCAAGCAAGTTTTCTCGTCGGACATCGGCAGCGACGTTCCAAGAGAGCTGCGTCGGTTCTTCAGGGACGGGAGCTCGGAGTGCGTTGCCCTACCTCCAGCCACGAGATGTCACGCCCTGACTGTGCTACCGGGAAGTGCGGTGCGGTGGACCATTTCCGGTGACAAACCACGTACTTTCTCTACTTTTGTTTGGACTGTAACGTTTTGCCTATAGTTAGCCACGCTCATATTTTGTTATTCTCTCATGACTGCATCTGTTTCTGTTGTGTTCATTTTGGGTGGTTTGGAGCAATAGAACTTAGTCTCGTCGAAAGTTTTTCGTTCTCTTATTATTATTGTCCCGAACCTGACAGTGACGCAGTACGTGAATTCCTCGACACGAAGAACGATCCTACGCCCATGCCACACGAAGCATGCATGAACACTGCCAGCTCATCCAGGAAAGACGATCGTCAAGACAAGCCGCGTGCCCTGGCCCAAGTCAACAAAATGCGTGTGCCACAGAAGATGGAAACATAGGTGGAAGCAGAAGAATGAACAATTATTGTGCGGCTAAGACGAACCTGACGGGTTTTCTGATTACAACGAACCGTTTAGGGAAGTGTTTCTGATGTTGGCTCCAGATCAGGCAGGAGAGCTGGATAACCGCTGAAAAGTAACTCCTGATATTAGGTTACCCTTTTACTTATCGGCCGGCCGGGAGGATGTTAAAAATATTAGAGGAAGAAGAGGCAGCTCGGCAGCTGCCTTCTACTATCACCATCATTGTGCAGGTACATCCGCCATTAAAAAGAATCCCCCACGTCCCGCGGCCCTCGCCTCGGTTCTTCAACAGGCAGTATTGAATGGGTTGTAATTTGCCGCACAGAGCGCACGCGGAGAGAACATTGACTTATTGACTTATTTTGATTGATTAAAAAAGAAACCGCATTTAGTTACCTATTTTTTCGTTCTACCTCCAGGAACGCTTGCGCGAAAGTTCAAAGCACGGAGAGCTGTAAGAAGTTCCATGAATAAAACAACTGGAACCGAACGATTATAAAAGCTCCTTATCTTTCTCGTCCAACGGGAACGATCGCTGCCTGCCACTCCATAGCCTGTAGTGAACTTGCGGTAGTCAAGGTCAGATCGGAATCGCTGTTCCGGCGTCAGTTCAGGGGCAATGAATAGGGTGCTTAACGTGAAGAAACGAATGACAGCCTCGCCCGGGGAGGCACTTGTTTTGCGCGTGCATCCGAGTTGTACCAGTTGTACACTTTTTGCACGCACGCAGATCTGAGCTGGAGACTGCACACACACACACTGCGCAAGGCTTGCGGAAGGGCCTTGCCACTTCCAAGCACACTTAAAGAAAATCGAAACGAAAACTGAACTACGCACTTACTCTGTGTTCGCTAATTAGAGCTTAATTACCCTAAATGTTTTTATAGTGCTAGTTTTAATTACTGAGGCAATTATTTTTAACTATTTTGTTTCGCTTCTTCGTTTTAGTAAATAATTACGGAACAACTTTTTAGAGGGCTGAATAAAATGGATCTGGCCACCATGGGAATTGTATAATGCGAGCGCCGACGATTCGTACGGTCTCGGAGCTCGCTTTACCCCTCTATGCGATAAGCGCTTGGAACAGGGAGATGTTCGCTCACGTTCGGAGCCAGCGTGGCTCTACACTTCAAAACACTACAAACAGCTATGGAATGAACAACGAAAGGCTGCGGAAAACGCGCTCTTTTTACATCAGAACCGTCGTTAATAGTTACTAAATTTCCCAAATTTTTGCCGGACTAAACATCTCAAACTCGGGGGGTGGGGGGCTGCAGCTTATTTGCACTTCAGAGTCGGCAAATGTTCCTTGACGGCTTCATTCTAGGTATCCATTGAGCACAGAGCACACGCAGCAATGAAGTAAAATCAAGCCCGTTCGCGATGTCCTTCAGTTCCTCAGAACGCGAACTGGAAACATCTTTGGCCTTTACTAGTTCATTTTTCTTTCAGGCATAATACGTGTAAGCAGCACATATGACTAACCTGATTTCTATTGTTGATACCCATTGGCCTGAGTAAAACCCTCCTGAATTCTGGTCCTGACAGCAAGGTTACATGCCGCGCTGCAATATTGTTACTGGGTTACAATAAAAATACGTCACATGTCGGGCAGCATACGCCTATCTTACCTTTTTCCAACCCAGGCTAGCAGAAGATGTCTGATTTTTGCGGAGCCTTTCAGCGTTGTCTGCGACGTTTCGTCACCTGCTTGAATTCTGTAAAACGTTACAATTCGTGGAGCCCTCACTTCGGTATAAGCGGAAATTCTCGCATTCAACTCTTTTGTATGGAGAACCGTAGGACGATTTAACAAAATGCATAAAACAAGGAATGCATAAAACAAGGAATGGGAAACGTTTTGAAGATCGATCGCTTTGATGAGGCTGCTATAGATGTCAGGGTTTTCTTCATATGTATTGTACCTACCAGTCACCGGTTTGTATGTCTGTGCTCTGGTAAACAAATCGCTGGGCATGGCAGACATTTCCAATGCCCCATAAGAGAAAAAATGCCGCTACAAAGTTTCCTTCGGTGTCCATGCTTCGAACATCCATTACTTTCTGTTTGCTATTTCTATTTCTTCAGTGATCGATCAATTGCTTTTTTCTCGTTATGTATAAAGAAAAGCAACATTTTGGGGGCATAGCGTTATTCCCCAAGCGTTCGCACTAGAAACGTCATTTTATCTCTTTCCTGTTACCAGGCAAAAACACGAGGAAAGTTATTGGTATTTTTACATACCAAATTTATGTAGCTACTCGTTAATACAGCCTTAATATAACTCCATTGCACGTGTAGACCTTGTAAAGGTTAGCCAGAAAGGCTTGGAACACATAAGAATGAAAATGTACGCACAAAAATTGGTTGCTCCTTTCCCCTAAACACCAAAATATCAAGGTTCGTTTCAGAAAGTGAAAAATTTTGCAAATAATAAATTGTTGAATTATGTGTAGCGAAATTTCTCCGTATCCAAATTATGCGCTGTGCTATCGGAGAGTTCTGAAGAAGTTGCACAAAAAAGTGAATTAAATGGCATAAGGGTAGTCGTGCACCGTACCAAGCTTACATGTAAGGGAAGCAGCTTATAATATTGCTCAAGCGCAATACTTGAGACATGGCTTATTCTGACTTTCTCGAATCTTGCATTTGTGCGCTTTTTTTTTTCACTCAGAAACACCAGTAGCATTAGTTCATGTCATTCTTTACTCACCCTAATCACCAGGTGTTCCCTGTCCTTCAGTCGCGCCCAAATGCTAATGTGAGCTTGTACGTTACCTGGTTTTACAATGTCCGCCCAGCATAACGAGCTCCCGTACGGGAGCCGAAACGCCTTTTTTAGTTTTTATAAACACTCGTGGTCGGTGTCAGTTTTTAATTGGTGTCATCCGTTTCCCCGACCAGACATGCTTCCGTCCAACACTTGATTTCAAGAAATTAATATGATACGTTTACCATTACAAGCGGATAGAAAGGCTGGGTACATCGCAGGCCCGTCAGTGGAGGCATGACGACGTCATTGAGTTACACCAATGCCCCCTTTATAAACATTGCCTAACGCGTCACGCACTTTTCAATGGGAAGGGTAGGGACGCTTAGTTGAGGCACTCATCCGCTATGTGGCGCGCGCCGGCGGACATCTCGCCTTACGTCACTGCTCTCGAGTCGCGAACGCTGCACACGTGTGTCTGTCGGCTTGCCTGTTGGGTTTCAAGAGCCGTTTCGCTCACATCTTATCCGCGACGGGGCGATAGTTCTTGGGCATGCTGGGTATCTCGTTCAACGTGTCGCTCGCTTTATATTTGCTGCATTTTTCTAAATATAACTGATGGAGGCCGAACTGAAATAGTGTAAGAACATATTAATTTTCGGGTAGACAAATATTGAACAGAACAACGATATTTTCTAATGGTGCAGCCATTATTTTACTGATGCTTTTTCTCTCTGGAGGACTTAGGCAGCAAAAAATTGCGTACACATTTTTTATTAAGACGCTCATTCCTACCATAACTTTCCAAAAATATCACGTGCTTGCAAATTTCAGAAGGTTATAGAAAACAGAAGGGTAAGCAGCTGAGGGTCCCGCCACGCTGTCCGGACGCTTCTACAGTACAGTTTCAATTTTAAAAGTGCGTACCGCTGCGGAGTGCGAACAGCGGGGACAAAACAAGACCGAAATGCGGAGAGGACAGGGGGGGATGCCCCACTCAGAAAATTTCAGGGCCCAGGGTTAAAGTAGATAAGCGCGCAAAGCCGGCATCAGCCTGCGGCCGCACAAGTGATTTTTCTAGGAGGCACATGCGGTTTTATCAGCGACAGACCAAGACAGAGACGCATGGTGAAAAAAAAGAAGGCGTAGGAGCACCGCCTGCGGAACCCTAAAAAAAATTTAAACTATTTGGATAGTTTCCGAGAAGCGGCGCTGGCCGGCGGACATGAAAGCGCGCAGGAAGGCTTCGGAGCGGGGAAGGGTAGGATAAAGCAGTAGGAGAGGCGCTGTTTAGCCATTTTTTGTTCACGCGTTAGGCAATGATTATACAGGCGGCGTCGGTTTCACCTTTGACATTGCCACTGCCTGTTGGAACTGTTAGACATGCAGCTGTTGGACGACTACAATAACCAAACGTTTTCGTGCAATGTTTCGTGCAAAGTTGGAGGCGTCTGTGTTGTTTGGCCTATCTTCTTGAAAACAAAATATACTCGAACGGCATAGAACAGCTCGTGTTTGACGCAGATTTAAAACGGCAAATTAAAACAACATAACATCAAGCTGCATCGGTGGCCGCATGTTCGTTTTTATTTCTGATGCTCGGGCTATAGAACGGGCCGCGGCCAATGTACATAGAGCGCATGATGAGTGCTGATGCGGCGGGCCTACAGCCACATATACTTGGCACCTCCGAGGTGGCACTGATCTGACTTTCACCGAGGTCAGGAGCTTTACAGCTGCTGGGAAATTAAAACAGTAAACTAGTCCTAGTCGTTAGTGTGGTCAGGCCCTGTCTGGTAAGAATACTGCAGTTGTGAATCTTGGCTTGAGGGTGTCTTCCATTATGGTCTAACCTGTACAGTTCAGCCCCATTGATAACATCCTTAAAGGAATCAGGAAGCTCATAACATCGTGTGTGCCACTTGACCGGGCGGTTCCCAGCAGTGTCTCCCCACTAGAGTGATGATCGGGTTAGTGCTGTTAAAGGGACCCTGAAGTGATTTGTAAACATTGCGGTATTACTAGCGCAAATTGTAGCCTGGAGTCTCTAAGCCATGTTTAGACCATCTTCGCGGAGTTTACGCGACTTTTCTCAGTATAAAAATCAATTCGAAAATGCTCTTCTCCTCTATTCATCCTCCTTGCCGATTTCCTATTACGTTCAGCATGACGTCACAACAAGAAGGCTTGGCTTGACTGCACTACTGCACGCCTCACCGACCCTCCGACAGAATCAGTCAGCCCTGCGTTTATTCGGCCGGCGGCCGGTCGGTCATCCCCATTCGTTCGCTCAGTTGGAACTAAGTCACGGCACGTCTGTGCCAGGAAGAGTGTGCCTTTAGTATGTTGGTTTGTAGATTGTATCAAGCTCCAAGTCAAAGTCGCTCAAGTGCACATGCGACGCTTTGAGGACTGGTACAGTAGTAAAAATCTAAAAGACCAGTTGAAGGCGAGAGAAGAGTCAGTGAAGTTAAGTTTAAGGAAATAGAACTAAGAAACTAAGGAATAGAACTAATAGGTACTGAGGAAATAAAACCAACAGAAACGTTTACCGTACAGCGTAAAACTAGGACGTAGGAAGCACTTCTTTTGCGCTAGCACGACCACACATCGAAGAACGCTTTTCCGTCTAAGGAGTGCAGTCGCTAGACATTAGATAGAGTGGGAATTTTGGGGACACTCCCTGCACGAGCGCTATACAGAAAATAGTCATGTAAGCTGCGTAAAATGCTAAAAAGTTATAAAATTGTAGATTGGCCATATAATATATGCTTTATATTTCCATCTCCCGCTTCTCTGCCATATGGGCCAGTGCTTTGGAGCACTGCGATTATTATTTTGCAAGTCGAAAGTGCCAATCACCGATAGTGCAAACTTTTCTTCTTTGTTTGAAGGTGATTTATTTGTATTTGGACAATGTTTTCTATGATGATTTCGCCCATTGGCACTGTAACATTCATTGCTCCACGAGCAAGTTCGCAGAACGCGTACAGACGGGCACTGACGCGCTGGCGAGTTCCATTGGTGTAGTGTTGCCAGAAGCACCGACTGCTTGCGGTCACATTCCCGCATCAGTAATTCTTGGCCTGGGGCGGACACGCCTCTTACGATACAGGCACGAGAAGGAAAGCTCCGCAGATGGGGGGGAAAGCGCATCGCATTTGACGTCTGCGGTGACACCGAGGGCGTTCACCCACTCCGTATGCCTCGGCTAGAGATTATTACGATTCCAAGCCGCGCTGGTAGGCTTATCTTTTGTATTTTACAGCCGAGAACATGGCAGGAGTGGGGTATGCCAATTACTGAGATATCGAGAATGCCCATCCAACGATAGTTTCGAATGCCAAGCACGTTGTTTCACTTAACCGAAACTGGACTGAATTCTAATCTTGAGCACCGTCCAATCACGTAGCACTTTGTATTGACGTCACTGCTGTTAGGTGGTGCAGCCACCGCAAACCGCGCAGGTTAGTTTTTCTTCTTTCAGGCTTCATAAAGTAAATACCGTCTTATCGCCCTGATAAACAATGAAAATTGTGTTTATTTGAGCCAGTCTACGCAGTGCAAGCAAAAGCAGGAGCGTTACAAATTCACCTCAATGTTGCTTTAGGCTTCCGTTATTGCGTGAACATCAACCTTTCCACACTGGTGAAACGGAATTCTTGGCAAACATCAGCACACAAAAAACCCTTGAATGCTGATCTACCCTACGCACGCACTCATACATTCCCAGGGAGGGGCTGACAGAAAACGGCAATATCACTGGATGGTCTTCTGGCCTGGTACATATTGTTATGAGATGAATATATTTAGAGTGAGATTAATAAATCCATCTCATAACAATAAACAATATATACGTAGGCAGAGTATGTAGCCTTCCCGGCGCGTTTTTTTATTTTGAAGCGACAACTCCAGCTATGAAATATTGATCTTGGAGACAGAGAGAGAGAGAGGAACTGTTATTTAACATTTACATTTCTGGGGGTGGCTTCTCGGTGCAGAAGTCCGAGCGTCGTTTTTGATCGTTCTAACCTCTCCGTCAGCGTGACCTGGTCGAAGTTGGGGTTAGGAAAATAGGGTGGCAGGTCCGGGTTTTGGTTACATTCCCAGGCTACGTGGTACAAGGATACTGAATGTCCGGAGAATCACGTTGATATGAATACTAATTGGGGAACGGCATACGGAGTCTTACTGGGTAAGGGAACGTGCTTGTTTGAAGTAAGCGAAGCGGTTGGGCCTACCTTTTTACTTAATAGCGGGAGTGGTAATTGATAGATTCTGCGTTTTACCCTGTGTTGTTGGGCAATGCTACGGTAAGACACATTGGGGATGGGTTCAGGTTCTCCTTTCGTGGACTAGTTTGCAAGTGTGCACGCCGTCGCTTAGGCGAATTCGTTGCCCGAGAGGAAGAAGTGTGCTGTGTCCCAGGCCATCGTAACGTGCCGGTTTGGGGCGCTTGCGCTCAGGAGGCGGTACGCTACGGGAGTCACCGATCCCCGAAGTGAATCTTCTGCACTCCTGCTGCTGTGTCTATTACTTATATATTGTTGAAAATCAGAGACCCCTGTTCCTGTACGCCTATTTCTCTTGAGATAGTGAAATGTGATTTGTTTTCATTAACCTGTACTTTACAAGCCACGCAATTCATGTAGCGGCATCACACCAACTGATTTTAGACAATCGCGATAAGTGGGCCCGGGAAGAAGTCAGGGGTAGCGAAACTGCCTGGTGCGTTTGTACCCCACTGTAGCAGTAGGCTGCAAAATAATGCATCTCTTCAAAACAGCTTATCTTACGTTCCATGCTTTGTCTGCATTATGCGCAACGTAGCCGTTGCCTACGCTAGCGCTGAACTTTTTGCCAGTGCGACAAATACAAAACGATCCAGCATGTGGCTTTTGAATCGATTATAATACATTTCAGCGCATATCCACACAGTGCAAAGTATACAAGCACGCAAAATAAACTAGCGGGAACTCTTGGTGTGTGCAAAGTTTACTTAAAGTCCGAGGGAGCCGCTGTCATATCTGACCGAGTTCTGGGCCGCGAGAGTGTCTATGTTACTTACAGCTCCTTTTGGGAGCGGCTGAGGGTAAACAACTCGCGCTTTGCAGCTTTCCCGCCAAAGAAAGTCGTGGAAATGCACCGCTGTCAGGGAGTTGCACCCTATCAATCCTAACACATTTGCTTAAGGTTCAATGCCTAATCAGAGCCTTGTCAGACCACTGAAGCATCACCTGAATCAGTTTTCAAGCTTTGCAAAGGTAAAAAAATCCAGGAGGGTACAGGCGACACGTGGAAGGGATTACTGAGTTGCACCTATACTTCTCAGTTGCGGATTGTTCGGACAGAATTTTAACAACGAAGCTGTTTAGCAAACCGTGATTTTTTGTGTCCACAGTTAGAAATACCAATAAATTGCAGAGCACGCGCATGTAATGCGGGCCTCGCGAACCGCGCGGCAGTTAACAAAACCACGAAAATGCCTAGCGCTGGTGTGTGCGTGCCTAGCGGTGACCGCCTAGCCTCCCCTGCGCACGCTTGTAAAATCTGGGCTAGTTTGTGAAATTGCATGTCGAAACCTTCAAAAAGCGCAACACCGAAAAAACGCGATACAAATTTGAAACTTGAGAATGAACATTTGTGCTGGTGTTATCAGCCTAGTCCCGTGAAGCCAATCCTGAGTTATACGTAGAGCATTCCAAGTTGGTAAAACGAGGAATTGCAAAGTCTCTTTTGGGTGCCGCTTTGGATAGGTTATGTGTGCATTGCTTAGAACAGGCTTTTGATGGTCAAGTGCATCACCTCCGAGATGCCGGTTTCCCAAGAGGTTCTGAGGTCAGTGTATGAAAAAATGATTAGAGAGCTAGAAAGAAGGAAGGATGAAGTTCGTACATTTGCAGTATTCAACCGCAGGAATAAGAGGCCAGCAGTAATTCCTCATCTGCACAAAATGTCACATGCGTTGAAAAAAGTTGGTTCAAGGTACAATGTGAAGGTTGGGTTTTCTGCACGAAACAAAGCTGGCAGGGTTTGTTCTTTGGTTGAAAAAGATTGTCCGGTGACCATCGCGCAGGCAGGAACGAATGCAGTGTGATACATGAAACGAGGCATCTCAAGTGCAACGCTGGCTGTGTTTATGTGCTTCCACTGGCTTTAGGTAAGGAGTACGTAGGAGAAACGGAAAGATGCATCAACGTGCGCCTCAGACAGTATCAACTCTCCCTGAAAGGGGCTATATCGTCACATCCCACGGAGAATTGCAGCAAATGCCGGTATCGTGGTGGTTTTAGGCCGCTTTTCTGTGATACAAAGATTTTGTTCAAGCATGCGCGCTGGATGACGAGGCACATAGCTGAGGCCTTCCAGATAACCCAGAGGGGACGTTTGTGTCAGTCATCCATCTGTTGCCTTATATGCTAAAGAGATTGCGTATCTAGGTAGCTAGTGAGTTGCACACCCACACCCTGTGGCAGTTGATGATGCAGTTGTTTTGTTTTTGTGGGTTTTTATTGTACTTTGTTGTCTTCTGGGTTGTTCCCATCTGATTATTGCAGACGCATGCGTGGTCTCGTGACTGGGAGGGTATATGTTCTTCGTCTTTCCTAATTAAACTTCAGTTGTGAGTAAGCGCTCGTACTGTGTTCTCTCCGTTTGTGTCGCGTTTTTTCAGTGTGGTGCTTTTTGAAGGTTTCAACAGAGTGGACAAGACTGGCAACAAAGAAACGCCAGCGTTCGCCGTAATCGTAGTAACACGTGCTCGGAACTAGAAACACACGTCATGGCGCACGCCCCTCCAAGGTGGTGTCCAATGATTGTCCCTGACAGAAAAAAAATGAAGGAAGCTAACACTTTTAGCAACGATGATGGAGTACAGGTCGTTGCGGCAGGGAAGAAGATGCAAATCGGCTGCAACCGTGGACTTAAACGCCATGATGGTCGTGGAAGTTGTGTACAGCTTCGCTACCTTTCAGTCTTCGCGTTAGTGTGAGCTTTCTTCACATTTATCACCTCATCTTGCACCTCTTATCAAAGAATCTTGAGTATCACCAGTTGACCGACGTTTTCTGGTTGCGTATTGGGCAGTACGTGAAAAGTGCGCATATCGGAGTGCAGTTCGTTTATGCTCTGTGCGGCCTTAAGGGACTGTTTATGCATTTCACACTCCGTTCAATGCAGCTAATTAAACCCACAAGCTAGAATACGATGAGTGCGTAACGTAACGCTTGCGCGCGCCAATTTTTAGCCTTTTAATGGTCCGGGGGTAAAACACGAGAGAAATCAAACCAAAAACTGCTAAATGCAGAGTTCATTTATAGCTCAAAATATCATGTAATGAGAACGATACTGAAAGCGACACTGATAAGATATTGGCCTGAGACTTTTTTGTGTGTACAGTGGATAGTGTAGCGCACGGCATTTGTTATGTGACTACATACGGCTCTTTAAAGTGCTAGCACACCTGGCAAAGTGGGCAGACGAAAAAGCACCATGCGCCATTCGTGGCCACCATGATCGCTGCCGTGATATTGTCGCAATGGTTTTCTAACTGTTTTTGGGCTCTCATCCTTCAAACTTTTGATTTTAACCAATTTTTTGTCCAAATCCTGTTTTTGTTCATTCCCCTACTGGGTCTACATGCTAATCCTGCCAGGGGGAGGAGGGAGGAAAATTGTTTTATTAAAACGTGACATTAAGCATCGAGAATGTGCAGGGCCAGGTTCACCAAAGCAAACTGGTCCATCAGCTGGTTCGCGACCACCCACGCTATCAAAAAGACGTGCGAGGCACTCAGGGCGGACTCTGGGCACTGGTAACGGTATGCTGGATTCCTGGACATCAAGGACACCCAGAAAACTAAAAGGCTCATGGACTTGCGAGCGAGGCTTCATTACACCGCTTCCACTTCTTGATCCCTGTGAGACTAACTACGCTCCCCGCTGATGGAGATGTAGAGCGCTGACGTCGACGTAATTGACGGAAGCAGAAATTATCAACCACCATTCCGCTGTGCGACGACCCCACACCGCCTGATCTAACCCGAGGTGCTCAGGTGTTCCTCAACCATGCGTAGTCGGGGCCATCATCACCAGCCTATCGACGCCCACTGGAGGGCAAATGACTCTCCCATTAATCTCCAATTACTCCGATCCTGTGCTAACTGCGACCAATTTATCCCGCGAACTTCTTGATCACATCTGCCCATCTCACTTTCTGCCGCCCCCTGCCACGATTCCCTTCTCTAGGGATCCACTCTGTTACCTTTAATGACCAACGGTTATTTTCCCTTAGCATTGCATGCCCTGCCCACGTCCATTTCTTCTTAATTTCTACTAATATGTCCTTAACACGGGGTTGTTCCCTTACCCACTCCGCTGTCTCCTTGTCCCTTAACGTTACGCCTATCATTTTCCGCTCCATTGCCCGCAGAGTCGTTCTTTATTTAAGTTGAACCCTCTTAGTGAGCCTCCACGTTTCTGCACCGTAGGCGAGCACCGTAGGCGAGTACCGGTAAGTGTCAGACACTTTCTTCTACAGGGACAATGGTAGGCTGTCATTCATTATCTGATAACGCCTGCCGAATGCACTCCACCCAATTCTTATCTTTCTAATTATGTCTGCCTCATGGTTGGGATCCGGGGTCACAATTTGGCCTAAGTAGATACATTCGCTTACCACTTCTAATGCCTCGCCACCTATCTCAAATAACTGTGCTGTCCCGAAGTTATGTATTGATCATTACTTTAGTTTTCTGCATATTAATTTTCAGGCCCACGATTCTACTCTGTCGAGTGCGGAAGGCATGTTTTGCATATCGTCCCCCGAGTTGCTTAGCAAGCAACGTCATCAGCAAATCTGAGGTTAGTGTGGTATTCTCCTTTAACAATTACTCCCACCTGTTCCTAATCCAATGTTCTAAGTACTTCTTGTAAACATGCTGTGAATAACATTGGAGAGATGGTGTCTCCTTGTCTGACGCCCTTCCTTATAGGTATTTTACTGCTCTCCTTATGGAGGATGATGGTAGATTTGGACCCATTGTAAATATCCTCTGGTATTCTTGGATGATGCTCATCTACACGCTGGTTCCGCAATGCCTGAATGGCTGCTGAGGTTTCGACCGAGTCAAATGCTTTCTCATAATCTATGAAGGCTTTATATAGGGGTTCAGTATACTCTGCGTACTTCGATATCACCTGATTGATCGTGTGAATATGGTCCATTCTTGAATAGCCTTTATGGAACACTGTTTGTTGTTTAGGTTGACTGAAATCTAAGGTGACAGAAATTCTCTTAGAAATTACCTTCGTAAGTACCTTGAAGGCGACTGACAGTAAGCTGATCGGCCTGTAATTTTCAGTCCTTCATGTCACCTTTCTTGTGGATTAGGATGATGCTCGCATTCTTCCAAGATTCCGGTACACTCGCGGTCATAAGGCATTGCGGTTTCAGGTTTGCCAGTTTTTCAAGTACAATTTTCCCGCCATCCTTCAAGAGGTGTGCTGTCATCTGATTCTCACCAGGTGGTTTGCCCCCTTTCATTTCTTTCAAAGCCTTCCTTACTTCTTCTGTCGTTACTGGTGGGATGTCTATCTCCTCTGAAGTACTTCCTCGTTCGGCATTATCCTGAATGTCCCGGCTACTGTACAGATCTCTATAGAACTCTTCGGCTACTATGACTATGTTATCTCTATTTGTGATGACATTACCTTGCTTGTCCTTAAGTGCGTACATCTGATTTTTCCCCACGCCAAGACGCATCTTCCCTGCTTTCAGTCTGCCTCCTTTCTTTACAGCATATTCGATCCTCTACGTATTATACTTCCGTATGTCAGCTGTCTTACGCTTATTGGTTACTTCGAAAGGTCCGCTAGTTCTATTCTGTCAGCTGCGGCGGAGATACGCTTGTCCAGACAACGTGGTTGCTCGGTGGCTGAATTACCCGCACCAACCGACATCCCACGATGGCAGCCTACCCAACGGTGGTTCTCTCGCTGCGCTACCGGGACCAGTGGGATGCGTCGCCTGCAAAACCGGCGTGACCCTAACAATCCCGCATTTCGTTTGGGACTGCGCCGCACTAGACGCTTCGCGCAAAACACTGTCCCGACTTGACCCTCTTATATTAGGACGTGGTCGGCACCAAGCTATGTTGGCCGCATTGTGGCACTTTGTCTGCGAAGCAGCCACGGCCCGGGCATTATTAACCCACTTCTGTCACCATGCGTCGTCTAGCCATCCCCAATAAAAATATTTGTCTGTCTGTCTGTCTGTCTGTCTGTCTGTCTGTCTGTCTGTCTGTCTGTCAGTTATACCCAGGCTAGCCAAGACCACCATGTTGAAGGCGATCCGCTAAATTTACCCATGCGGACTTGCCAATATGTCGTACTCATGTGTGAGGAAGATGCTGCAGGTGGAGTGACACATTTTAACTAACTGTTTTCAATAAAAAGGCGTATGAATCGGCCGGAAGAACTCACAGGATCAACAAGTTCAACGCTTTTATCTAGTAAGAAAGGTAGATAATGCTAACAGATCACCTCAGTGTCCATTCGAAAATGGTTCGACTCACGTCATGCAGAGCATACACGGTTGGTATGCTGAGCTGGTTTGGCATTCTCTCGTTGCACAGCACCACGATCAGTGTTACTGGATAATAGACTCAACACAAAACTAAAAACAAATTTTTTTACTTGTGTCACTCAAAGAGGCATTTTATCAAAAAAAAACTTTACACGCCAAATCTTGATGTCCTACTTGTGACCTGTACCTTTTTTACAGAGTATATTGAGGTCGTATGATGGTGAGCCTCCAAATTTACCTCACTCGGGAGGAAAGGGCAGGTTAGGCAACGCCGCAGGGCTCATTTAGTTCGAAAGCTTACGCACGTTGGCGTAGAACAACGGCACTCAAGTGCAATTCGCTCTTCAACTGGGGAGTCGATAAATTTAGCCTTATAATTTTCGTATGAAATGGTCAATCTACAAACCCGGGGACATACAAAAAACACAAGGATGGGTGCTTCTAGGTTATTAAACTGTAGTTAATCTTGACGTTCTTGACGAAGCTTCCTCTCACTGTGCATTGATAGCATCTGTCTATTGCGTCTGCTAATGTCACGTGACAAGCTACAACATTACCTCTTGCTAAACCCGACTTGTCCTTATACTGACCCCACCCTGTTGCTCATGTTTCACAGTCTAAATTACACTTCCCGTTCTTACATTACACACGTAAAGGCCGATTTTGACATTTACTCGAAATGTGGGTCACAACACAAGTGTTGTAGTCTGGGTAAGTCGGCATGTATTCCACGTTGAATAGGCTCCCACGTTCGCAAAAGGAGCCCCTTAAGGAACTTGCCAAGATGAATTCTCGGCGCCGTGCTTTACGAATGCTTGTTCCCGAATTGGCCCCTAAAGTTCACTCTCCTAAACAAACAAATGTACTCTACCCCACAAACACATCTTACATTGTGAGTATTTTGGTGTAGGCCGCTTCACAAACTTCGAGCTGTGATGCACTTGTCCCCAGTACGCTTTTCGCACTCCGAAGGTGAAGAACAGGATGACGTTTGGTGAGACTTCGTTAGCAGTTTGGTACCTTGGAGTTCTATAAATCATGCAACTGCATGTTCATTTTGTTTCGCGTCCGATGCAGCGTTTTTTACGTTATACTTCTCGTAACCGACAATTGCCATCAATGTTCCGGCGACGACTAGGCAAATGGCTGCTACGAGCCGGTAGTAGTTGTCGTAAGAGCCCATCTGGTCGCGAAAGAGCCCTGCAAAATAAACAACAGAAATCATTTCAATTTAGAACCAGCAACAGCGCTGTGAACTACAAGAAATAAATATTTTATCAAAAACAGCTTCGTCGTTATTCTATTTTTATGAAACATTTCGCTTTGTAACGCGCTTCCGGATATCTTGTCGAAAGGTGCAGCCCTTGTAAAAATTTTCTGGGCCATTCCGAAGCTTTTCGGGCCAAAATGAAGTCAAAGCATAAGCCTACCGTTTAACTGTTACCAAAATATTTTATGATAGTAAAAAAGAAGGTAATGTCTCTAGCCATGCCGTGTAAAGCCTTTCAGCCTCGCTCAAGAAGTAAGCTTGTACTTCAGATTATTTGCGGGTATGCACTTTCTCCATGGCCGGAAAAATTTCCACAAGGACTGTACATTCCCACCAAAAAGTTCTCCAAACGGAAAGCTTTTTGATGACAGCCGGCTTCTACAGATTTAGATTTTTACAGCCAATGTTCAACCATTTTTTTTCTTCAAGTGACAAATCTGATGCACCTAGGTGCCCCTCGAGTCATTACATGTGCAATGATTCTGCCGCACGACACTTACATTGTTTATTTGCTTGAATATCAAATGATCTACAAGTAACAAATTCATGGCGCTCAATCGATGAATAAAATGTGTTGTCAGCGGAAGTGTTTTCTGCGCGTGATGTTTCACGTTTTGAAAAACATCTCATTGCACTGCTTTAGCATTTACGCCCTGCTGCTGTCACTGGTGTATGCTCCTTCTGCCAAGACATCTTCTGTTGTTCTTGTTTTTCTTATCTTTCACGTTTATTTACCATTTTGTATATATGTATTCCCTACATTGTTTTCAAATGCATTGTCTTGAATGTAATACTCTTTGTATTTGCCCACCTGCATGGTCTACGGACTGCAGTTTCTCATAAATAAATAAAATAAATAAATAGAAGTGTACAAATTTGTCGCAATAAAAACTGCGCTGCTTCGCCGCATGCTTGATTTTTGTTCCCAGTTTCTTGCCGTTCATGTGGCAGCCTTTTTTGGTTACCACCGCTTTTGAGCGATTATTTTTCTCCACAGTGTTTTTTGCAAAAGTGGGTATGTGCCAAGGGTTGCTGTTGTCAACAGGCGGACACAAAAAATCTGGCCATCCTCGCCATAGACGCCTTCTCTGTAAAACTCGCAGACGAATCGCTTGAAGAATCTCTGTCGGATTATTGCGTCACCTAAACATACGCTCTTCGAGCGGTCCCTAAGATATTACTTTGGGACACCGAGTTGGCTGCTTTACCACTTTTTTCGGGGCTTGTAGCCGAAGCCATTTCGGCATTAACGCCGTCTAAAATGGTGGATTTGCCACGTAGTGAGAACTCCAAACAGAACCGCCAGTAGACTCTGTTGTGTTGTGTGATGTAGTTCTTTTCATGCCACCAGGTGGCGCACAATGCTAAGGTGGCCAATTTTCAGCATCATCATCAGCACCCGCAAGCCCGGTTATAAATATCGTGTAACAAGAATAAAGGCTCTCTTTTCCGTGGGTACGAGGTAGCGTCTGCGTCTCTCTGCCACGTGTGGTGACTCGGTGGGCGGCGGATACAACATAATGGCGATGAGGTAACCCTTTTCGGCTGCGGGCGGAACGCCACGTCACTACTCAAGTACGGTATACTGCAATCTTCTTCAATGGCATTGACGCCGCCGCCGCCGTTTCTACCGACACCGGGAAAGCCCGCCATACCGTGGACGCAATAGCGTCGAATGTTCGAGAACTACCTCGTAGCGTCGGCAAGCGACGCGTACCTTCCAGCACGCCGCAAGGCGCTCCTTCTACATTGCCTGGGGGTCGAGAGTCAACGAATCTACTACACGCTACCAGAGAAGCAACCTACGGAGGAGGAGGATGAATTCAAGACTGCTCTGCAGACGCTCGAGGCCTACTACGCAGCAAGTACTAACGTTGTCATTGAACGCCAGCGGTTTGGTCAACGCGTTCAGTTGCCGGGTGAGACCGCTGACATGTTCGTTTCTTCGCTGCGAGAACTTTCACTTTCCTGCGCCTTTAATGACAAAGCCGACGAGTTCATACGCGACCAACTCGTCGCCAAGACGAGCAACACCGTACTTCGGGAGCGGCTACTTTTGGAAGGCTCCTCATTGACGTTGGACAGGGCCCTCACAATTGCTCGGAGTATCGAAGAAGCTGCAAAATATTCCAAGGAGTTGTCATCAGCTAGCCCTGCAGGGTACGTGCAAAAAGTGGATAAGCGTTTGGCGCCAGGGCCAGCCGAACGTGCCTCGTCGGGACAAAATAGTAGGACTTGCTTTCGCTGCGGCTCTGCGAAACACTTAGCCAATTCGAGTATTTTCAAAGCAAGGAACAAGACATGCAACAACTGTGGCAAGGTAGGCCATTTCGAGAGAGTCTGTTGTAGCGAGAAGCGTAGCAAGGAGTCCCTCGCTGTTCAAGAAGTCCAGCACCGCGGTCCAACAGCTCTCAGCGTACTGCAACTTAACGGGGAACAGAGCACCGGAGTGCGCATACAAGTACAGGTAGAAGAAACTCTCGTCGATTTCCTCGTGGACACGGGTTCTGCAGTTTCAATTCTTGCTGCTGACACGTACAGCTAACTGAAACCTCCACCACCACTCCAGCCAACATCGGCGACGTTGCTCGATTTTTCACGCAGAAAAATCAACATTCAAGGATGCTTCGCCACTCCAGTCCACTATCGGAACCGGCATGCTCAACTCATTTTCTACGTGGTACCATAAGGCACAAATCTCCTGGGCGTCGACGCCATCAACACACTGCAACTACAGATAAATGGTACGTCACTGAGCTGCTTCCACACGTCTTGTAAACGGGAAGGGCTCTCTCCTGATCTGCTATCCCAGTTCTCTGACCTGTTTGACGGGAATTCGGGTCTTGCAAAGGGCTTCGTGCATAAAGTCAAGATACGCAAGGACATTGCTCCTGTAAGCGTTAAACTACGACGCTTGCCGTTTGCGGTGAAGGAATCTGTGGAAGCTGAACTGAATCGGCTAGAACAGGCAGATGTGATTGAGAAAATTGACAGTTCCCCTTGGGTCTCCCCAATAGTTGTAACGAAGAAAAAGAACGGGAAAATTAGGATATGTGTAGACCTGCGGGAACCTAACAAAGCAATCATTGTGGACTCCTTTCCCCTGCCCCACACTGAAGAGTTGCTACACAAGCTGCATGGTGCAAAGTTCTTTTCGAGACTGGATTTGGCCTCGGCCTATAACCAATTGACTCTTAGCCCAGACAGCAGGGACCTGACATCTTTCATCACAGAACATGGGCTGTACCGGTACAAGCGAGTCTGTTTTGGACTCGCTTCGGCACCAGCTGCTTTCCACAGAATGATGACTACAATCTTACAAGGCTGCAGAAATACTCTCTGCTACATGGACGACATTGTTGTTTTTGGGTGCACAAAGGAAGAGCACGACGCCTGCCTTCGGCAGGTTTTGAAGTGCATTGCCCATGCTGGGCTAAAACTGAATAAAAAGTGCATTTTTGGAGTGAAGGAGCTTGACATTTTGGGTCACAGAGTGACCGAAGAAGGGGTTCGCCCACTTGTGAGCAATGTAGAGGCCATCCAGACAGTTCCAGTCCCCACAAATGTAGCAACATTGCGCTCTTTCTTTGGCATGGTTGGGTATTATGCAAAATTTATACCGCACTATGCTGAACTCGTTGAGCCTCTACGCCACCTCCTACGGAAGGGAGTAGGTTTCACTTGGACGCCAGAAAGGCAAGCCTGTTTTGACCAGCTGAAGCTCCTCTTGGCAAGTAACTGCTTACAGCTTTTTGACCCTGCTCTGGAAATAGTGGTTACAACAGATGCTTCTGGCATTGGCATAGGAGCCGTACTCCAGCAACAGAAAGGTGATGACTTGCATACCATCGCTTTTGCATCAAGGCGCCTAACACCGGCTGAAGCCAAGTACTCTGTAGGCGAACTGGAAGCACTAGCCTGCATGTGGGCATGTGAACACTGGAAAAGGTACCTTTGGGGCAGGCACTTCACGTTACGTACAGACCATCAGGCACTGGTGACGCTGCTCGGTGCAAATGGAGCGGGCCGTCAACCTTTCAGGATTGCCAGATGACATGCCAGACTGCTGGCATACAACTACACAATAGAATACAAGAAGCGCACTGAAAACACTGTCGCAGATGCCCTTTCCCAGTTACCCCATCCGGAGCCGGAAAATGAGATGCTGTTTGCTTTGTTTCTTCATGCTTAACTCACGAGGAATTCGTAACTGCAACTGCGCAGGATTCCGTACTTTGCCAAGTGATGCAGTGGACAACGTCCAGGTGGCCATCAGCCAAGACGCTGCCTCCAGAAGCAATGCCTTTCTACAGGGTTCGGGACGAACTGTCAGTGATGAATGACCTGCTGCTCCTATGGGAACAGTTCGTGGTACCTTCTTCGTTGGTGAGCAGACTTCTGGATATCGCCCATGAATCTCACCCAGGCATCACGCGTACAAAGCAACGACTCCGAGAAAAATACTGGTGGCCTGGCATGAACAAGCACGTCGAACAGCTGATCAAGTCTTGTGCCGTTTGTCAGTCTGTTGACAAATCAGCAAAGCCAGTTGTGCCGCTAATGCAGCCGGTACCATTTCCTTCAGCACCGTGGGAGAAGATAGGCATCGACATCGTTGGTCCTTTCGCAAGGGCTCCTCAGGACTGTCATTTTACCATAACTTTAGTGAACTACTTCAGCAAGTGGCCAGAAGTAGGGTTCACCTCCAACGTCACTTCAGCGACGACCATGTCCTTTTTGCGGAGTATATTTAGCCGTGAAGGCTATCCGAAGGAGATAGTGAGTGACCATGGGCCACAATTTACATCCGTCGAGTTTGAAGAATTCTTGCACAATAGAGGTATCCACCACACATTCTCGGCAGTCTATCATCCCCAGTCAAATGGACAAGTGGAACGGTTTAATCGTGTGTTAAAGGACTACGTTCGGGTGTGTCTGGAGGAACACCGCCCACTGAAGGAGGCTGTCACAGAGTACCTTGGGATCTACCGCTGCACCCCGCATGCAACTGCGGGTCAGAAACCTGCTGTTCTCCTACACGGCCGTCACCCAAGGACCAGACTCGATCTCGCTGCAGGACCGACTGGAAGTGTTCCTGAGGTTGGAGACGTGGAGCTTCAAGCCGTCAAGCAAAGGGTAACTCGGAAACAGCTTGCAAGCAAGCACTATACGGATCGTCGTCGTGCAGCCAAACATTCGTCATTGAGCGCAGGACAAGCAGTTCGGATTAAGCTACCGGGACATGTGACAAAGGGTTCCCCATCGTATTCACGCCCTTTCACCGTGGTTCGGCGCCAAAAGGAGGACACGTACGAGCTGAGCGATGGTCGCGTTTGGAATCGTGAGCGGCTGATTCCATACACTGCAGCCTGAAATCCTGCGACAGAGGCAACCTGCGTTTCCCCTGGGACTCCCGGCTCCACCGCAGCACAGCCCCCGAGTGCCCAGATGTTCCAGCCACTTACTACTCCGGCCAGCACCGACAGAACGGCAGTTCCAACTTCAACTGCAAGTACTGGTGTGCCGAGTGGTGATGTCACGGACGTGAGTGTACCAAGGAACGTGTCGGGAGGGACTGAGACAAGTGCTGAAAGTGCGGTTCCACGGCGATCCACCAGAGATCGACGCAAGCCTGCGTGGCTGGCTGAATATGACTTATGAGACAATGCAGTGACTGTGCAAGCCCCTTTTTGGGAGGAGGGGATGTTTTGTTGTGTGATGTAGTTCTTTTCATGCCACCAGGTGGCGCACAATGCAAAGGTGGCCAATTTTCAGCATCATCATCAGCACCCGCAAGCCCGGTTATAAATATAGTGTAACAAGAATAAAGGCTCTTTTTTCCGTGGGTACGAGGTAGCGTCTGCGTCTCTCTGCCACGTGTGGTGACTCGGTGGGCGGCGGATACAACAGACTCCCGTTTCATAGGCTTATTCCACTACACCTTGAGCGTACGGTCAACATCTTGACAGCATTAGCTATCTTCCAACAATCCGTCATGGCAGAAAAGCTCCACAAAAGCCGGGACTTATACTCTAAGGTTATAAATGCAGCTTCGTTTACTGCGTGCATGATATACATTGTTTCCAAAGGTTTCCCTTGTTGGGGCTGCTAAAATGCGCCAAATCTTCCAGCCAACGCAACTGAACACAAGTAAATGTTTTTAATCCTAGTAACTCCGTGGAGTTAGTTTGGCTTTTCTTAAATATATGCATGCGGGAGACGTTAAATTGGGAGGATTATAACCTGAACGAAAATTTTGTGAGTTCTGCAGGAGGTCGTTAGCTTTGATGTGCGCGGTATTTTCTGCCACAACTTACGTAGTTATCATAATTTTTGTTTTGGTGATCGTAACATGGACATTTCTGTACCTCTTACGCCCCAGCTACGGCAAGTAAACAACGGAGGGCTGCCCATCCCCCTTATGAAATATAGATGTGCACACAAACTATTTGAAATAAAATACCCGGGAAAACAATGTGGCACAACTTACACCCCCTTAAATGCACTAGTTAGAAATCATGACGGACGCGTAAACGCTTGGACCTCACATACATATACCCTAGGGGAACACTGTAGCTCCCATCAACGCCGTTGTTTTTATAATATTCATCAATTAGGTGCTGCGCTGTCTCGGTCATGCTTCTCATAATTCCTACCGTAAGTCTATTATATTTGAAGACGTCGCGTGTAAGCTAAAGTGGGTTTATGTTGCGCATGACTGATCTTTGCCCTTGTTTCTTTAATGTAATTTTCATTTCTCGATTCATCCGTTTCTCTTTTTCTCGCTTAGTTGTTTTTGAGGGTTTATGTTTTTCTTCACTTTATTTGCACTGTTTGCTTATATAATTAAAGCAGAAACCGAGGTATACCATCGCAATGCTGTCCCTTTAAGACTACAAAAGGAGGGGCACACTTTTACAAAGTATGTGAAGAAAGTTGCGTGACAAAATAGGGGGGGCAGACCTACGGAATCCTATAGCTCCCACACTGCGTTCAGAATTATAACGCATTTTGCGAACACTCATTTATAGATATCTTACCAATGATGGCAGGGTTTCCAAGTACGAGTGGCAGCATAATGATGCCGGCCATTCCTGAGCAGGGCGCAATCAGTTGTGCCCCCAGATAGTCCGCCATGACCACAGGTTTCAGCGACTGAGCACAGCCCACCGTTGCGCCGGACACCACACAGAGGAGAATCACGCCGTGGAAAGAGTTCACGTGAGGCATAGCCAGAAACGCGGCTGCGTAGCCGATGTAGCATGCTGACATGAGGCTGGTCCGTGTGACGAACTTGAGGTCTGCGAGCAGCGGAAGCAAAAGCCGGCCGACGAAGCTGCCGACCGCGAGGCAAATCACCAGGGATGTGGCGTCGTTGATGTCCCAACCTTTGTCCATCGAGTAGTCCACAATGGTAGTCTGCGAAGCCATTTCGCAGTATTCGGAACATATCAGGCCTGGAACCAAGGCGTAGAAGATTGGCTTCCTTAGCGGCTCCCAGACATCGTGGACGCTCTTGCGCCGGTTCGAAAGAGGTGAGGGCGCTGCCGCTGCGTTCTCAGCTTCAGTGGCTCCGGCCGTCTTCAGGTCGATGTCTACTGCGAATTCGGCCCTCGGCTGGCTAGATTCCGTTCCAAGGGACGTCGTCTGCGTAGATGTGCCCTCTGTTGTCTGGGGCTTTGACTCAGATTTACTCGTGAAGAATGAGACCGACGACTTTACCTCCTTATTATAGGCGGGTTGATTCACGGCACTCTTCGAGCTTGAGAAGCAGTTCAAGCATGAAGCCGCGACGTTTTTTATACGACTAAAGGGTGCCCTATTCGTATCTTTCGCTGTAAGCACGGGGGGATTGCCCAAGAGCATCACAAACGGCGTGGCGTTCATGCAAACACCGCCGAATAGGAGCACCGCTCCGGTGAAACCGTACGTGCGCAACAGTGCCGTAATAGCTGGCGGGAAAATTAGGCCCGCCGCCGCTTGCCCCGCAAATTTTAGCCCACTGGCTGCTGCGCGATACTTGTCGAAAAACGCGGCAATGTAGACGGAAAGAGCGACGAATACGATGCCGATGCCACTACCTGAAAAGAAAAAGAAAATAGTACACTTTACCCCTTGCAACAAGTGCATAAGGAGGAGGAGTTCTATACTCGGAAACACGTTAAGAACGGCAATACCTCATGTACGGTATCATTCCGACTAAGCGACGGACCCGGATGTCAACGGGCGCCAGCGTTTTGAAATGACATTGCTATCAATGCGTGATATCGTAGGTCTTTGCTCACGTAGTTGATTTGTCGTCGCTGCAGTAGTTTATAAGCATATTAGGTCCAAAACATTACGCAAACGGCTCGCGCCATGTTCAACATATTCCCATTAACGCACTACTTGCGCCGCACCGAGTAACATCCCGCCGCGGTGATGAGGCACAGCGGCCACCTCCATTGCCGTTCTTAAGTTGTACCCGAGTATAGGGATGTTTCTATTTTTAGAATGCGTATAGGTGCTAGGTTCGTTTTTATGATACTATCCACCATAAACGGATTTTGTGCAATGATAAAGTTATTGACTTAAAGGGGCCATGAAGAGAAAACACAAGTTTGGTTCATTGAAAAGATTTCCTCGTTAGAATCGTACTGACACCACTTTAAAAGTAAACTTCGTTCAAATAAGCTACATAATTAGGAAAAAAGGGAATGGCCATGCGACCCACTAGCTCATTTTCCGTAACAGAACTATGATGTCATACCAGGCAGCTCTGCGATTGGCGGAGGGCGGCAAAAGCAAACGCAAAAGAGGCAGCACTTATCTGCTTGCCGAACAAGCTATTTGCGCTTAAATTTAGGGCACATCTTTTTTAAAGCCCTAAGAATTGTGGGACAAACAGTGGAAGGTACGAAAGCACACGTAAACATAGAAGTACCGATGCGTATACTGCTGTTGATACTGCGCGCACTATGCTTGGTTTATTAGCTGCACAGGACTGCGGGGCTTCGGGGTTGTTTCAGACGACACTGGCCGATTGACGCAAGCGACGATGTCTTACGTGACCGTGCTTGTCGAGCGAGCACCATGTTTATCGAAACGATTGCCTCCATGAACGAAACAGGTCAGGTACAAATAGGTTCACAAATAAACCAAAGGCAAAAAACGGCTTGCCGCTGTGTGGTGGCGCCATCTAGGTTCACTAATGGTAAACAAGGCCCTGTGATGTCATTGGAGACCACGAAAACGCACGATTTAGCGGAAAAATCAAAATTTTAAACTAACATATTTATTTCTCAGTGAATAAAGCATCGTTTGCATTCGGACAAGCGCTGGCGGCACTATAAAACGCGAAGTCTTACGAATCACACAAACCTGTGTTCTGTCTTCATGGCTCATTTAAGCGCACAGGCATTTAAGTTTTTGATGCTGTTTGCATTCCGGTTATACTTTACTTCACTCCCAGTTTTGCCGTTCTTGCAATTTATGTCTAGCTCCTCCCAGTTTAAGAAATTAGGCACCGTTCAAGCGCAGGGATGGGTTCCTAAAGAAAGATGCTTCTCCCTCACACGTGATAAATTAGCATGTGTTGATCGCACTATTATACGTGCTACGCAGCGATATGCTTGGAACAGTTCCCAGTGCACTTGGCGTTTTTATGTGCCCTTTTTTATTTTTGTTGTACGTAATCTCCCCTAAGCGGTTTGGTAAAAGTTGCACACAATTGTTGCCAGTCGCCAAATAATGCCTATTAACTCGTAACGTCGCCGCAAGTCTAGTTTCACGGTCTACGGAAACCGCGCATTTACGCCTGTGTGATCGCAATTCTGTGTAAAACTAATTATAAGGGTCTTATCATCATCATAATCATCACCACCAGCCTATCTATGCCCACTGCAGGGCAAAGGCCTCTCCCATTAATCTCCAATTATCCCCGTTCTGTGCTAACTGCGACCAATTTATCCCAGGAAACTTCTTGGGGGGGTCGTATACTATTCCCCAAAGTACGAGCTGTCAGGCTAGTCGTTTATTCAATTACCGGCGCGACAACGTCGCAAATGAGATTAATCTGTGACGTGAACTCCTGGAAGGGTTGACTGCATCAGCCGCGTGTCTCCCGCCCTCTTCTCATATTAGAGGAGGACGTCGATGCGTGCTGTGAAAAAACTTTCGCGTCCCGTGTTTTTTCTATGTGCCGCTATTCCCGCCAACACAATAGTATCGTCCTCTTGTCAGTGCCGGTTTTACATCTGGCTTTTTCGACACGACAGCGCAAGCGCTCGCTTGTTCCACCCCGATAATAAGCGTTAGATAAAGTTAAAACTCAGTCCGCTGAAAACACGTATCTGCGTGCTATGAAGGCATTCCGTGAATTGTGCTTTACAGGTGGTGAACCATCGACTTGCCGCAGTACCTGTCCCAGAGCAAGCTTGGTGATTTTATACAATTTATCCCCATATGCGTTTCATTGCTTCGCAATAAGGAATCATTTTCGTCAATGAGTAGTCGCTCTATAAAAAAAAGCGCCTGTACGCTGACGAAACAGCCGGTGATCATGCATGAACAAACCCTTCGTTAGGCTAAATAAGTGGCTTCAAATTTTATGGCCACAGACTTATGACCCCGAGTTACAAAAGGTGAAGGCGAACACACAAGACGACACCAACTTCCAGTCGCTCACAACAAAGTTAAAATACAGGCTCTAGCCAAGGCCTAAGGGAACCTGGAATAGAGTGTACTAGAAAAATCCATCCCACCATTTGACGACTACACCACCACCGTTTGCTCGAATAAACGTTTATTCGTTCTCTCTCGCCCGCTCTCTCTCTCTCTCTCTCTCTCTAGGCTTACGTACCAATCTACTCGATCCTCACCCACGTGCAGGAGGAAGCAGTTGTCGAATTGCGGGGCATCATTCCGCTCTGTTTAAAGGGGCCATGGAGACAAACACACAAGGTTGTTGTATTCGAAACATGTAGTGCCCCCAGCGCTTGTCCCGCAGCAAACGATGCTTTATTCACTGAGCAACTAAACAGTTAAAGCCAGAACTTTCATTCCCCCATAAATCGCGTGTTCCGTGACGTCGGGGATGATGTATTCTGGAAAGTACTTAACAGGGAAGTTAGTTTGTTGGCTACGGCCGTGAACCTCGCGAGTTCGATTTACAAAATCAAGCATGGGGCCCCTACCGTGGATAACTCCCAGCGTGATGGTGATCCAACCGATGCTTGGAGCGAACGCAGAAGAAACGAATCCAATCCAAAGTAGCGTCGCACCCATCAAGGTGACTTGGAACAGAGAGAATCGTAGCTCCAGAAGCACCACGAACAATCCTACGAAGTGGAAGCAGAGCAAACAGCAGAGGCGTGTAACTCTCAGTTGAGCACGACCGCAGAAACAAAAATGCCGCTTTGTACCTCTACGAGCTCATACTGCTAATCAATACGTAGATGATACATTTGCAATTTCTGGGAATGGGAAACTCTGCCAGGTATCCTAACGGAAGGGTAAGGCTGTTGGTTACGAAGCAAAAAAATGACGGGCGGTTTTGTAAATATTGTGTGAAAACAGCATATATATGTCCTTATAAAGCGTTGTCGGACAGCTCACTACCAGTACGCGCTACTCTGTTGTTGTGTAGCGTCTGCTTGGCATGTCTCTGAAACTGTTGATGTGATTCGCATAGTTGCCGATTTTTTTAGAACGGCGAGCTGCGGCGAGTGCGTCGAGGAATACGCGCATCAAAGAGAAACATGCAATGATTTAATATCTCTAGTTAAAGCGACTCCGCAACACTTCTGATAAACGCTTGCCCTCTTTCCTTCGGGTTTGGAAGCACTGTGAAAGCTTTAGTTATCGCCAACACAAAGCGGCAGTGCGAGATTTGCTCGCCGCAGCATATACGCCTTCCGTTTCTGCTTTGCTTTTGGGGCGATTTTTTAAAAGTGGCTAACGAATGCATTTATTGCTGAAAAAAGTCGGCCAATATCCGCTACACCGCTGTGATAACGTAATTCCAGCAGTGGAAGTACGCCAAGCCCTGGAAAGAGAAAAGAGTCTTTTGAGAAAATTTCTAAGTTATCTGACGGGCACAGAGCAGTAATTTTTGGCTGAGGTGCTTTCCCACCTCGTAATCTATGTACTGAATGTGTTGGTTGGCTATGTTCTGCAAACATTTAGGATTTCAAAAAAAGCCAAAGAAAGTGTTGTAGGGTCCCTTTAAGATGCTACCAGATCCGAGCGCACAGAACTGTCTACACGCAGGAACTGGGGTGTTCCCGGCACGCCCCTCCTCCTGCAAGTAGACTCGCCCGCAGACACTTCGGACGTGTCATGGGAGGCAAGTGTTATCTCGTGTAAGTTCCCAGGCAACCTTCCTCCTCACCACCACAGCCTACCCACGCGGCCGCGATACGCGAAGGGCAGAGTTATCTCGCGTAAGATAATACCTTGTGGCACACCAGGCAAGACAACAGCAGCAGCCGCAGCAGAAGTCCCAGGCCCCGTAAAACCGAGAGAAGATCCACGGGAAACTTCGGTTTTAAAAACGTACTTAAAATATTTCACATTCGAGAAACGCTTGATTTGATTTCGAGAACGAAATCAAGTTAAGTGTGAATAGCTGCGGCGAAATCACCGGCACTTACAGTGATATAAATAGTGCATTCAATGATGTAACTAAGTTAGACAGGGGGTGTACTTACATTATAATTCTTCGTCATTTAAGGTATTCCTGTGAGCTAGCATCCGAAGGCTGGTGTCCAGCTTCTCCCATCATTCCTTATTTCACTGACGCGATAGGATAAGATAAATACGCTTAACGAATGACTGGCATTTATACTATCCTGATGTGATCCGTAGCTGTACAGTTAAATAATTTCCAGTGAAAATAATTCACGTAGTACTAAGCCAACATAGCTCTGTCATCAGAGCAACAATACCAATGCATATCTGTCTTACCGCTAGCTTAGTCGTTTTTTCCCTAAAGGCCTCCTGCGAGTACGCTTACAAGGGGTATTCCGATGCACCCTGGTGGTGCCCTTACCGGCGACGTGTGCGGCGACCGAGCTTGCGCTGCCCGTCCATGCTGCGGCCTCGTGGCTCACCCTCAGATGCTGGATGATGGCCACGTAGAAGAGGGAACCGTTGGATATGCCCACGGCCGACAGCAGGCTCACGATGGAAGACAGCAGCGCCACGCTCCACACGGTGTCCAACTTGATCGCGGCCGTCCTCATTTCGGGCCCCAGGGAAGCGACGGACAGTCGGGTATTCTTCACAGCTTATTCAGCTCGGCGGCAACTGCGCATTACAAGCGGTTCTTTTTCGTAACCCAGCCCTGTATGCTTTGGAGCAGCTGCAGCAGAACGAGGTCTCTACCTGTTAATAAAGGGCAGCTCAAGCGCTTGTCTTGTGAAATTAGCAGTAACGGCGAAAGTTGCGGTTAGTTGGCACATTTTAGATAGTTAAAAAGCGCACAAGGAACCAGGAACAGAGAGAAAGAACACAAACAACCGCTTCTTTGTTTAGTTTCATGCGCCTTCAGACTATCCAAGATGTTACAGGCCTTGTTCTCGCAAAGAATTTGTCCTCACGTGCGTCCCAACTTATTGTCAAGGGGATTCTCGCAATAAATATTGGCTAAGAATATTTAGATAATGAGGACGATGGCGTTAGGACACGACGAATGTACGCACTTTCGTGACGTCGCATCATGATCAGATTTATCACATTGATAGTTGATAACCCTGCGATATCCAGCAACACCAGTCATTATTGCCGTCACTTGAAGGCTTGGAAAGCGAAGCAGAAACTTCCAATGGCTTTTGTAAAAGTGTGGAGGAGGTTTTAACGCGGCACATCAGCTCAGGATAAATACAAAAGCCCAAGGTAACGCCGAGCGGCGGAGAAACGTATTACGTGTGCATGTTACCGGAAGGGTCGGTGATTTTAAATTACAAGAAAAACGAATAAAGCATGTCAAAATTCTGCCAAACAAGTTACACCAAAAAAAAGAACACTGGGTAATGTAGAATTAGGAAACACTCGGAGCTTATTAAGTACCCATTAGGGCTGTGCATAAAAGAAGCTCGCAGTAATTTCCACCCTTGAAGGCAGTCCCGCTGTGCAAACCTGCAAGGATTGCTTGGGGTTTCGGAAGAGCACAAGCGGCATTCTTTGTACAGTGGAGCTGTCTATGGCTAGGATCCAGCAGTTTTCAGTGTATAGAAAAAGATTCGTAAAAAAATATAACAAGGTCCTTGGGACCACAATACATTGATACAAGATTACTCGATGCAAGATGCAGGATTACATTTATACAAGATTACACGAATACAGCGCCCCTGGAAAAATGTCCAGGGGCAATATCTAAGGATAAATTCCTAGCAGTGCATTTGCGTTTTGAGGGGAAGCCGACTTTAGGGGACCGGTGTAAGCTTGGTCCTTGTAAACTGACATTCCCACATTGAAGAAGAAGAAGAAGAAGAAGTTTATTTAAACGCGCAAGAAAAGCACATAAGTAAAAGCACTACAGGCAACGGTCCCAAGGTCTGTGACTGTACCGAGACCCTTGAAGAGTTAATACAGAGGGAATAATTGCAAAAAACATTGGCAGCAACACTGCAACAATATAAGACGCTCAAAAAAATAATAAGGATAATTTCATTCAAACTGAACAATCAAAATAGGAAAAAGTTCGCAATTGACAAAAAGAACAAAACAAGATTGGCATATACAATTTCTACCAGCAAAAATGTGAAGCAAAGACCAATTAAAGGACAAAAGATGGTCTTTTATGTACAATTGCACAGTGAAGCGTAGCCATCCACGGATGGACTGTGGTATTATCTTCTTATTATATTATTGTATTATCTTCTCCGCGGCATCGCACTCTATCTCGGGCCTCATTCCCGAGTCACCTATACTCCTTGGCAGGTGCAGCGTCTACCTCCCCTTACATTGCGCAAGGCCGCGCGCTTTTCGGCGGCCACCTGTACTTGGCAAAAGAGCACGGGCCGTGATCGGCTCGCTGAGCTGTAATGAAACGTCATTGTCTCTACCCACCAATCGTCTGTGTCCTTAGTCTGTGACGTAGAGATCGGGCCACTGTCTTTATAATTCAACATGAGAAAAGTCCTAAGTACCACCACAGCTCCAGCTGGCTGTCCGGTGGGATTCAGTGGAAGCGCTCTGACTTTTTCGTACACGAAGACCACTATTTATTTTGGCTAATAACACAGCACTGATAATGACGAGCAAATGGATTTCTTTACATGTTCAAGAAGCGTAATGAGGAGTTGGGTACGACGCACTCGCGACACGAGAAGGCACAAGAAGTTCACGATATTTGACGTATTTTCTAAAACGGCGTTCATCACCGAAAGTATGCAATAAATGGATACTTTATTTGGTAACATCAGGGATAGAAACTTTCGTTTAACCGAACACCTTCACTAGGAACACCTGTAGGCCTAGGAACGATGCGCTGGAAAAGTGCCTAATGTCAAAGTCAGGTGAATGCATCAAGCGAGACTCATTAGAGCGCTAGTCATGTGAAAGACATCCTGCCTGACAATAACAGGAGCAGATACAGCAACGTTAAAATATTTGCACTACATTGCAATTGTAAATGGTTGTGCGGTAACAAGGCAAGCCAACCTTTCAGAGTTTGTGGGCTAAGTGGGGCATCTACAACCTAAAAGTTTCCCGTACATTCGTATTTCACAGCGATTGTTCTAGTGCAGTAACCACGACCCGGCAGCCACAAAGCCGCGCCACTTCACACACATACCGAAATTCTAGCCCGCTTCAAAAACGACCGCCGTCACTTAACACTACTCATTCACAGCTACTACTCGACGCAACGACTCCCCGGCGCCTACTACTGATTCACATCCCCATAACACCCTGATAGTATACGCTATTAACACCCACCCCCTCCTCAATACACGCCAGCTGTAACTTCTGCCCTGTTGCTGGCACCCTATGCCACGTTTATGGGAGCGCCAACGGACCCCTACCCTTACCCCTAATTTCAACTCGAGCTATGAGGAGTGGGGAGAGCAGAGGACCAGCTACTAGCTCTCAGACCAGCCCCTACTGGTGGAGTGGGCCCGGACGGTCAATCAGTGCCAAGCCATTTCGCAGTAAGGATGCCTCTCCGGGCCTGGAGGCACTACCAACATCCTACCGCTCCCGACTATATTAAATGTTTGTCTCACTGGGTCTATTCTGTCTCTCTCCCTCTCTCTCTTTCTCTCTTCAGTACACTAGTGTCGAATCTTCCCCACAACAGGAAGCAGCGGCTATTGCCTCCAAGACTCGGCTCATAATCAGCGCTATCAATGGTGACGCGTCATTGTCCGCCATTGTCCGTCACTGTCATTGTCCGCAATGATACTCATCCTTGTTGCTTATGATGACAAGTCTCTGCTCTTCGTGACAACAGAGATTATTATTCCAGTCCCAATGAAGCACCAGCCTCTTTACTCTGTCGTCTACTAACGCCCAGGCATCCCTCATGGAGACCTTGATGATCCCAGTGAACCACCACTGTTTTTGTATGCCCAGATGAATCGCTATCACGGTTATCATTCCACAGCCGATATTAGTGAAAACCTGGCTGTAATGCTAATTATATGCGCGGGTGGTTTCTTACTGGGAACTACGTACACGTCGTAGTTATTGTAAAGGGGACGCCGAGTTTATTTACTTGTCATAAATAGTTATACCACAGAGAAGTTTTAAACGTTTTTTGAATTCCCGCCTGCATGCTCTCAATACGCGGCTGTCTACAGAGAAGGTATGGTTGCAGAAAACGGTCTTGACGCTTGGTTTGTCGAAGCTGTGCCTTAAAAAATCATCAGACACTTGGGTAATAAGACGGCTTAAAATTCATGCTGTGTTTCATCTATATATCATGATTAGTTAGTTTACAGTGAAATGGTAAACCCTGGTGAATTCCCACCCGCTGTCAATACATGCGCCTTTTGACAAGAGGGAAACGGACGGCGCTATGTTTCTCCGCTTGAATAAAGCTAGCCTTTCAACGTTTCATTCAGCTAGTTTACTAGAAAGTATGCTCAATCACAAATTGCAAAAAAAAAAACGTGTTTCCCTTTCTTCACTCCTTGGATTGAGCCCGGTTTCGCTAGTCATCCTTCTTCACAGAGTGGACGGGCACCAATGTTATTACCAATTTTCTGGCTTTTAGAAAGACCTAAGCTGTTTACTTTAACACCTGCCTTTTTTTTTGGAGAGAATTTTGGTGCTGTAAATTTTCGCTCCCACAAGTACGTAGCTTTCGGATTGTTAATGACTGTCGTGGCATCTGCAGGGAAATTATAACATAGCGAAACAAGAAATGTGACCTTACGCAATTTCAGGCAGTGCAGAGTTCCAGGTCATATAGCTCGCCGTGAGGGTACGAAAAACAGCTATTACAGTTGTGGCCTCGGAAGAGAAAGAAATGGGTGCCGAGCAGCAGGTAACCGCGTCATGCAACGTTGCACAAACGGTGGTCGCTTCCGAAGTGATCCTTCATGGCAGTGGCGGCTCTTAAATCCCCTCCGATCATTCGCGCCATTTTTTCCAGCTGCCTTGTCTGACTGTTGCCGGGACTAACTTCCACATTTTTGCTGTCTCACTCCAGGCACGTCATTTGTCACTACTGTGCTGTAAGAGCTGACACATTGAGAATGGCCACACGTGGGCTCAGCAAAAAAATGTTCGTATGCTTCCTATACGTTCTTTCTTTCTTAGTTCAGCAGCTGCATTCTTTAAAGCTGGCGTGGCAGCTAGTGTCTGCCAGAGAAATTTTTTCGTTCGTTGCTCCTGCCACGCATGCCATGTCTGTCACCCTTTGCGATGCCGCATTGAGCTGCAGAGCAGGAAACTGTAACCCGATGCCGCTGGGAATTCCATAAGCACTTGAAATTTTTTCCAAGTCGCATTCTTCATTACCACTGAATACGTATGGGCGAGGAATTCGTGAACTGGTTTCCAACTTCTGTGGTTATATATAATGCGCCGAAGGTACACCTGGGATAGGAGGTCCGCCGTAGAGGAGCGCTCTATGTTAATTTTTACCAGCAGGGAATTTTTAACGTGTTGCTATATGTCTACACACGGGTGTTATCGCTTTTCCCGGCCGCAGTAACCCGGATTCAAACCCGCGTCGCTGAGCGGAGCAACAAAATGCCCCAGCCACTGAGATACCACGGCGGGTAGGCGCTGAGTATTAACGCCCACCAGATCACGTGAACTTTGTTTTGTGTATTTTTCTGCTGCGAGGTCAACGGAAGCCAGAGATGCCCTGATAACAGTGTTTAATCTGCGTTTCTTCCCAATGTTCCCCGCTTAATACCTTGACGAAGAGCAGCTGTTGTACTTACAAGGATACTTATTGGTATTTTACCGTATGATAGTTTCCCGAGACGTGAGGATAACCACGCAGGAATTGCCCTTTATGTGATTTTTTTTCAGATTTTAACATGCACAGCGCCAATCCCCACCAACCTGAAGCCGGGCGTGTTGGCTTTTGTCAGGAGTGTGACAGCATTATGGCGATTCAATGAAATCGCGATGCCGTGCCAACATATGTGGGTGTGCCAGCGCACAGGCAAAGGTTATCGGCAGAACGCTGATTACGCCATATTACTGCTCACGCGCCAAAGGCACTTTTCAACATTACCAATTCATATGTGTGTACACGATTCTAGGCGAGTATAAGTTCCAGCAACAAAATTAAGTATTTATTGCCTATATTGGCTATGTCCAGGCATGGCATTCAATGCATTCAGTTCGTTAAGGGGAACGCACCTGTTAACATTCCTATGGGACTTAGAACTTGAGGACCGATGAACTTAAAGAGAGTGAATAATTTATGGAATATAAAAAACCCCACAGGAGTCGGCCTGATCAGTCTCTGACCTGCTACTCTGTGGAGGGGGAAGGGGAAAAGAGCATAGATAGAGTGGGTTACAGGTGTGATAGTTGACATAGAGGTGATAGTATGTATACAAAATACCTATGCCACGTGCAGTACATGTCCAATAGTTCACCAAAACGGGATTGGGCTACAACCTAGCTGTGAAACCGTTGTTTTAAGAATGCTAGTACTGCCTCGAAGGGCTTGTTCGACCACTGCGGGTATGGCCAGGGTCCCAGCAGGACGCCCTCAGACAATGCCCGATTGTCTAACCGGGCCAACAACGTGAGTAACTCTCCTCAGTGATGCGCGTAGCAGGGACAGTTGCACAGCACATGTTCAATAGTATCCGGTATGTGTCACGGATTCGCAGCCAGGGTCATTCGAACCGTCGAAGAAGTGTTGGTAGTGATGAGTAAAAGCTATGCCGAGCCGCAATCGATGGAACAGCGACGAGTAGCTTCACTGAGTCCCTGAGGGCACCCGGAAACTGCATCAAGGTCCAGTCGGTGGAGCCTTGTGTGGCGGTGGTAAGGCTGGGCCCAGTAAGTCGTCGTGGCGTCGCTGAAAACAGCGGTGAGAAGAGTGATCGTGTCTGGACTTGCAAAGGAGCTGCGAACGACTACTGCGCCTGCTGAAGCCCTTTTCGCCTCCACGCCAGCCGATTCATTGCCCGCCAAGTTTGCAAAACAATTCTCCCTTAACCACAGCTTTTCACAGCTCCATGCACATTTTATTGTGCGCCGAGCTAATTTGTAGGGCGCCATTTTTAAAGCGACCCTGCAAATATACTACGAAAGAAGGTAGCACCCATGCAGGCGATTTCAGTGTCTAATAAACGTACCATCAACTGCAGGGGAGTTATATGAACGCTAAACGAGCGAACTGCGATGGCCGAACAGTATTCTTTTTTTTCGGGGCCGCTATACCAAAATGCCGAGCCATGTTGTACAATACCTTTTCCAGATGCTTCGGGAAAGGAAACAAAGTGGGTACGGCGTCAGGCTGTAGCTGAGTAGTGCGGCCGTTCTGTCAAAACAGTTGTCAGTAAAGTGGTCACTGCAAAGCCTGCTGCCTGGGGATGCAGCCCATTTGTCCCTTCTTAAGTTTGTCACCCAACACCGGTATAAATCCGGCCTAGAGCGAGGGAATCTGCGTAACAAGATCTAAGCTTAAAAAAGACACTGATATGACATTTGCGTTTCGCTGCGTATCACGCACGTCGTACCGAATATTGTAATACTTCCAAGTGGAACGTCTTCCCAGACGACCTCTCTGGTCTGCTTGTGCAGTTGACGGCGCAACAAGCAGGCATTTTTGGCGGAATGCGCTGGAAATCAGCCCATACGTAGCATGCGCTATGCTGGAACGGCGGCCATTTGCGCGACTTCCGGGACTAGCACTCGAACTTCCGGTGGCCGCGCGCCGGAGAGCTCGAAGCGCCATCCAGCAACTCTATTGGAGATCAGTGGTGTAGACATGTGTATTTCTGGCAAATGCGCTTGTCAACAACGCTAAAGTCAAATGTTTGAAACCCAACTGAAAGAAAAAAAGACTTCTTGATAATTCCCGGGATGGAAAAGGTGTATTGAACGTCTTGATAGCACCCACAAAGGATTCTGTGAAACCACCATTGGGATGTAATGAGAGGGAATTACGCATGGGTGACCCGAAACTGCTGCCGCAGAGATGCTTCTGGAGTACGTGGCGGGAAGAAGCGACAGTGCATGGCGTACGTGCCTCGTTCAGACATCGGAGGTAGACACGCAGTGGTACGCGCTAAAGGAGTGCATCATCCCCAGCGTAGCAGTAGATCGCGGTAGACCCAAGCAGACCCGCAGGGCTTGTGCTTTCATGCTTTCCAATGTGCGCAGGCATGAAATAGGCAGGTTGGGGATGACTGCCGGGCTATGACAAAGGTAACCAAAAAAAGAGTTCGGTATAACTTCAGAAGGGCACTCTCGGATGGGCCCCCTCTCATTCCTGTCACGAAACAGAGAACGTGCCCGAAGCTTGCAAGTTTTGTCTGTCATCGTGATATGTTTTCTACATGAGAGCTCGCAGTCCACAACAACGCCCAGAAATGTGCGGTGCTTAACGTGCGGCAATAAAGTGCCATCAATGGTGATGAGGTATTGGACCATTGACTTTCTGGTGCAGGGTTGAACACGTTTTGCTGAAGACAAGCTGAAGCCTTGACGGCACAAGTACATAGATGTTATCGTTGCAGCTCGCTGTAGACGTACTCGAAACTGTGGTGGAGTTACATCAGAAGCCCAGATGCATGTATTGTCAGCGTACATAGTTACTCTGACAGTTTCAGGCATTTCGTCCAAGAGGCCGATGAGCGCAATTTTACACAGTGTAGGGCTCAGTACTCCACCCTGCGGAACACCATGACTGATCTGGTGGCGCCCTGTCTCGCCAGAAGCCGTGGTCATGAAGATTGTGCGGTTCGGCCAGTGAGGTAACTCGAGATTCATGTGTAGAGTGGCTGCGCTGCCGCACCTATGGTTTCTAGAGCATCCATAATAGCATCGTGGGAAACATTGTCATATGCGGCTTTGATGTCGAAAAACGTGCACCCACAATCCGGCGACGGTGCCATTCTTGCCCTACAGATGACACCAGCTCGATGACATTGTCTATGGAAGATCGGCCCGTTCTAAAACCTGTCATAATATCTGGATCGATATTATTTTTCTCCAGGAACCATTCCGGTCAGGCCAGCTCCATTCTATCCATCACCTTTCAAATGCAGCATGTCAATGCAATCGGCCTGTATAAGGAGAGCTTCAAGGAAGATTTTGCTGGCTTTAGTTAGGCAAGTACACGACAGCATTTGCAGTGGCTTGGAACACAGCCAGAGGTTCACGTTGCGTCTAATCATGATAGGAGGGCTCTTCGGCATTCTCCGCCAAGGCTTCGCAAAACGTAGTACAGGACGCCATCAGTACCTGGAGAAGATGAACGGCGGGAGGATGAAAGAGCGGCATCGTAAAAGGGACGTTTAGATGGTTGTCTGTCTGCGGCGTATGCCTAAGCCCACTGACTTAAAAATCATTGCGCACCAATACGAAACACTTTAAAAATACATGTCAATGTTCACAATCGCCTAGTTTGCTTAGTTTACAGATGTGTCGCTTCTGTACTGAAATAAAAACTAACTCTTTCTTGTTAGACAGCTTGCGCATTAGTAAAAACTGGATGAACTAAAATGCGTTTCTTGCTTATTTTTTCTCAGGAAAGAAGTGATATATTTCTAAAAGAAGCGAACTAGGCTGTAGGAACTCTCCTATGAATTTGTAAAACCATTCGTATCGATACACGATGCTTTTTAAGCCCGTGGGTCATGAATTAGTAATTCCCGTAGGAATCGGTGTGTTAGTCCTATTGGGTGAGTCCTGCTTAAACGAAAGAGGATACACACACCATGCTGACAGCCAATCTATAGTCAGTTCGAGTTCGGATGTACTCTCCAAGATTTTAAGTATGTGCCGTGGGCTTAGGATGACCGAATCCAGACTGCCCATGGAAACCGACGGATCACCTAATGTTTCCTGAACCCACGGCGTTGGCTCAAGCCGTTGCATACGGCAGGGACGCCTGCTAATGAGCGCCATCACATCATCCGGTCTGCTTGTGGTTAGCACCGGCAGCCCCACGTTTTTCCGCCCTCGGGGCCGGGTCCCGTCAAGCCACATCGACTTGGCCTTGGTGACGCAGCGATGCGCCTACTTAGGGTAAACGGCCACCATCGCATGGAAGTCAAACCCCTACCCCATCCTGGTCCTCTTACAACTGAAAGAAGATATGATGCAAGCCAACAGCCACACGCCAAAAGCCATACTGGCCCTCGACCTAAACGGGGCATTTGATAATGTCACCCACCAGGCTATCTTAGTAAACCTCAATGGTCTCGACTGTGAGAACCGGACTTACAACTATGTCCGAGAATTTCTGTCAGGACGGAAAGCCGTTATGAAGGTCGGAGCCATTGCGTCGGACCCCAGGGACCTCGGTGGGAGTGGTACGCCAGAAGGAGTGATTCTGTCACCCCTACTGTTCAATATCGCCCTTATTGGCCTCCGCGCTAAACTAGGGGTCATACCTGATCTGCACCATGGCTTGCATGCCGACGATATAACGGTGTGGACTGGCAAGGGCTCGGTTCGGTAAGTGCAGGACCGCTTACAACTTGCCGTCGATGTAGTCAAGGAATACGCGAAAAGATGTGGCCTCTCTTGCTCACCGCAAAAATCAGAGATCCTCATGGCGCACAAGGGAAGGCGGCAAGCCCAAAGCATCGAGATCGTCCTGGATGGCCATACCATCAGGCCTTCCCGTCAGATCAAGATCTTGGGAATGTTCTTCCAAGCGGACAGCAGAAACACAGTTCTTATCAGCCGGCTCAAGCGCACTACCGAACAAGTCACACATATGATCCGAAGAATAACGACAAAATCTACGGGCATGAAAGAGATGGACACACTTCGGCTCGTTGAGGCCTTTGTGATGTCCCGACTGGCTTACACCCTTCCTTATGCCATACTCAAAAAGACTGAAACAGCTAAATTGGACGCAATAATAATAATAAAGTCATATAAGCACGCTCTGGGGACCTAGTAAGCACATCGAATGAAAAACTTTTATAACTGGGTATTCACAACACAGTGGCTGAAATCATCGAGGCTCATCTATCAAACCAGCGACAAAGATTGGGGTAAAGTATCACTGGAAGAAGCATCCTAGGCAGACTAGGAATGACGTCCCCTGTGGAGATACAGTATCGGGATGTGCCAATCGAACTGCAAGAGAAGATTGCAATAGCTCCCATACCGCGCAATATGCATCCAGTACACCATGCAGGCGGAAGAGAGCCAAGAGATTGTGCAATCGGAAGGGTCAGTGACAAAAGGGACCGCACGGTTTATACTGATGTGGCAGACTATGCCAGAAGGGGATCGATGACTGCTGTTGTGACAACCGCAACGTCGCATAATACCAGCATCACCCTACCCTGCACGACCACTGACCAAGCAGAAGAGGCTGCCATTGCCCTGGCCATCTCTCAGACGAGCGCCTGGCAATCTCTCAGACGAGCGCAGATACAGTTATAACAGATTCGCAACACGCATGCCGAAATTACCTCCATGGAAAAATATCCAAATGTGCCTTAAACATTCTTGTTCAACGTCCGCTCACCCGACGAGTCAAAATACTCCGGCCTCCAGCCCATTCGATTCTCCAGGGCAACAACACCGCCCATAATACTGTCCGAGAGCTATACCGCCGGGCACCATGAGGGATAGAGGCGGCGAGCCCATTGCTCACCTAGCACGAGATCAGTCAGCATTACAGGCTCGAGCGCAGGATTTACCCCCAAGCCCACTAATCCTTAACGAAAGCCTAGGCTGCTTCAAACGAATACGTTTCCCCACTTGACAAAATTGCGCGTAATTACTCCACTCTCTGTCAGTTTTGTAGCCAACCTGGCACGCTCTACCATATGGTGTGGGGTTGTTAGAACAATACCAAGTTCGACAGAATTCCTCGTCCGTCTTATGAGCAGTGGGAGAGCGTGTTGTCCAGTTCCAGTCCGGAAGACCAGCTTCGGTTGGTTGAAAGGGCTGTCGCAGCTGGCACCCCGAATGGGGTCCTGAAATGAGGACACCACTCCACATTTTTTTTGCTAATAAAGAAGTTTGTTCTCTCTTTTTTTCTTTCTCGCCGGAGGAGATGGCATTTAAAATTGTGAGCTTGTCTTGATAAGACAAATCTTTTCGTATTCAGGCAGCAGAAATTATCCACGAACCCATACCACAGATATCATGGGACACACGCGACTACACGCCGACAGGCAGGCCTTGCACCTAACCGACACCGCGCTCACACGTGGAAACGCACGGGAGATTGCGGTGCGGGCGACATTTTCTAAATTAGCGCATTTCCCACCCGATTTTTCAGAAAAATGACAAGAACCCTTGACTCATCAGCATAGCATATTCCTTACATCCAGGTTAACCCTCGCAACTCCTCCGTTATATAGAGTTCGCCAACATATGGGCTTCAATGACGGTGGAAATGGGGAATTTAAAAACTTTGCTAAATCCAGGAATTCGTTACATTGAGGTTCCTTGCATAGAGGTTTGTTACATCCAGGTTTAACTGTATACGTGTCTCCGCCCTTGCGGCGGACAAGCGTGAAAAGAAAGGAGCGGAGTGACAACGCGGCTTTCAAAGACACAGATAAGCTGGCAGCAGAGATATAGGGATAGAGAGCGTTGTGAAAGAAAGAAACTTGGATCAAGCGGACAGAGAGAGAGGGTGTTCAGTCATAGCCGTGGGCCTGCGTCCTATGTGTTTTCGCGTTCTTCGGCGGCTTGACGGGAGCTTCAAATTTACTGTCCACTTGGCACCTGAACTTCGACTTCTCGCGGATGGCGCGTTTTTGTACTGCTGCCGCGTGGGCCCGTCGCAGTTAAACTCCCGGTCACGAGTAGCCGCCTGCTTGCCGCGTGCACTCGAGCGTCCTATCATCGGTGTTTTTAATGCATTGTTCGTATGGGGCATTTGCCGTGACCGCGGTGACCCGTCGTAAGAAGCGGGTCATCGTAAGTCTGGGGTACGTATCAGCGGGACTCCACTGTAATTCTCTGAATTTCTGCAGAATTATTTTCGGGGAGTGCTTGTCGTCCAAGTCATGTGAAAACAAGTGTTTTATATAGTAGAGTAACCACAAGGAACCCACAAATAAACAGGATAAAACCATTTTAATTTGACGCTAATTTTTCTGAAGGCATGTTGGCACGCACTGATATTAAACAACAGTGCTTGAAGGGGACAAGAAGAAGGGACAATACCAGCATCAAGGCTGCTGCTAGGCAGCTCTACCATTAGTTCGTACCACAAGCTGCATGCAGCAATGTAGAGGCATGCGGAGGAAAGACAGCACATTACTGCTCTGTTAGCCGTGGGAAAGGTTTCTAATACCTTTATTCTCACGTACAGTTAAAAGTATGTTGCTGCTCAGCGCATTGTCATGGTGGCCAGGATTCATTTTGTCAGCCACGTATGGCTGATAGATCAAAAAGTTTGATTTCAAAAGTTTTATGGTGCCATCAGCAAAACTGTTTCATGATAGATTTTTAACTGATGCCGTTTTATTTGCAAAAGCGAAATATAGTCGTCAAAAATCGGTTGCCTGTTCCTTGAAGCAAAGCTCGTTCAGGGGTTCAATAAGGACTTTTGACGTGTTCACGTTGAAGGCACTTTAAGTCAGGGTTGATTCCGGAACTCTGCACCATGCTGTAGAAAGTTGACTGCGGTTGAGCCAGAAGGTCTTTAATGCGTCCACACTCCAGAACTCGACCGTCACCCATGACGATGACCCTGTAATGGGATTGGAATGAAACCAGCCAGCTCAAGTCAAGTGCGCTCATCAAGAAAAAGAAGTGGTGGTGCAGGCACGTTGGCAGGCACTGATATTAAACAACAGTGCTTGAAGAGGACAAGAAAAAGGGACAATAGCAGCAGGTAGGTAGCTGCTAGGCATCTCTACCATTAGTTCGTGCCACAAGCTGCATGCAGCAATGTGGAGGCTACGTTGTTGTCAATAGACTGTCCACCGAGGGCGCCTAACTCAGTGAAGGGGGTTTTGAAAGGACGTTTTAGTCTCTCCTCTGGGCAGGTGGAACCGCAAGGCCCGGCGCCTATTCTCGCTTTCCTTCGCGGTGAGTTGAGCCCCCTCAGTGGGCGCTCTATTAAAAGCAATGTAGCCTCTACAATGCTGCATGCAGCATGTGGTGTGAACTAATGTTGTTTTTGACGAAGAAAATTGGCAGTGAGACGAACCGAGCACTGACGAAGCACCGCAATTTGCTTACCAGCCTGCTTCTGCTCTACGAAACGGTTATGAAAATACTTGGGGACATTGAAAACTTAATTTTTTCAGCGAACAAAAGGACAACCTTGTACAAAATAAATTTCGAGGTTCATTGAATATGTTCATTGTAAACATCATCCCATGATATTGACATCAGTGCCTTCCTGTGTCACAGTTTTTATCGCCTCGCTGCCTGTGAATATCTACGTCAGTCACTACTTCTCAGGAGTAGTTTCTGCTTAAGTGTTGTTTTACATTTCCCTACATATTACAGCACTTCAATTTAGCAAAAAACACACTGGAATGGGGGAAAAGCACTGATTTTTTTGTTGATGCCTCGTCCTCTTTACTAGCACCGACGGGGTTCCGCGCTTCTGATCTGAGATGTGATGTCTTCATCTGTCAGTGCAGCACACAATTCTGCACTCGTATCCACATGACGTCCGCAATTGGCGCGGTGAAGCTACTTCGATCACACGCGGGTGGTTTTCGTGCAGGCTGGCTTCCATGCACTCCAGAGGCGAGGTCATTTACTTTGTAAGGACCCAGTTCGTTCCTCTGGGCGTGTTTTAGGTGGCAAACCGCCGCAGTGGTAGTGCCTTGTTTGAATTTCTTTTCCCAGAACCTACTCGCATTGCTCATGGGCTACCTAAACACTATAACTTTGTTCAGCGCAACAAAGAGAACACAGGACGAGGGATACAAGGACGAGCGCTACTGACAACTGAATTTTATTGACAACCACGGGACATATAAATAGAAAAGAATCACAACACGCTCAAATGTCTATGAAGTTTATAACATCACTGAACATCCCCCCACGCACTTGTCAGGCACGCACGTGTGATAAATGTTTATCTAAGAAGGCCAGATCTTTCTAACTCAAAGATATGACGTCGAACTGACGCAGTCACCTAACAATTGAGCGTGTTGTGATTCTTTTCTATTTATATGTCCCGTGGTTGTCATTAAAATTGAGTTGTCAGTAGCGCTCATCCTTGTATTCCTCGTCCTGTGTTCTCTTGTCTGTGGTCAGCAAAGTTATAATGGATTACCAACTCGCTCGTACCCACACGTTGCTAAACTATAGTTAAACACGAAAATTGTTGTCCATCTCTGTCTTTCTGTTTGTGTTTCTCGATTCATCCACCCTGTCAAAACGTAACAATATTCTTGGAACGTGAAGTTTAATTACCTAGGCAGAACATTTCCCATCCCCCAAGTCTGGAAACAAGCTTCATACTTGTCAATGTTACTGAGCAAAAATAAAACGTTAGGCGTATTTGACCCAAAACGTAATTACATGTGTGGTCACTGACTTTAAATTGATAATAGATGCGTAATTGATGCTTCCGATAGCATATAAAACGCGTGTAAAACAATGTTTTGACTAAAAACGCAAAAAGGCTTGAGGCGGAGTCTATATCTCGTGCTGGCATTTCAAGTCTAACAGTACAGGATGTTTCCAATAGATGGCACGTGGGCCGTGCAATGTGGAAAAATTGAATTGACTTTAGTAAACATCCACCGTGCTTATCGTTGTAGGAGCAAGGTTGAAAGGGAAGAGCACGAATGGTTGGAGGGGGAGAGGAGAGGTGTTTGTGTGGCAGGGGTTGCAGAAGCGTCATGTTTTGAGGGCCCTTGCGGCGAAAGGGAGCAGATACGCGGCGAATTTTGTATACTGTGTTAAGGGTAATAGCGGAAACCAGCACCCAACGGTGCGGGGCACAAAAAGATGATCGTTACTTTGCCCGGAAGCAAGTCCAAGTGAAACGAGAGATTTGTGAGGCCTTCCATATTCGCAGGGAGGCAGATAACTCTGTCAGCATGCCTTTCATCTCTCGTACGACAAAAGAGCTAATCTTCTTGCAAGGGCGCATGCGCGTGACGTAGCTTTGCAGTGTGGCGTGGCACGCATCTATGGCTGTATATTGTTTTATATTTATTTTTTCCGTCTTTTTAGCGCTGTCGGCGTTATCATATATTAAATGTCCAAAGTAAAGCCGTTCAGTTGAAGTCTACCAATTTTCCCGGTTGCTTCTTTCTAGTTCCCCATTTTTTTCTTCCGTCCCCCCCCCCCCCCCGTGTCACGCACCAAGTGAAACTCGATGACCCAATGAGGCACGGGCGATAATGTGGTGACGTAACAGTGACCCGTACGGCCGGGTGGGAGGAAAAATTGGGCCCATCTCCCCGCCAGGGGGACTCGAGTAAATGGGTCGCATAGGGGGTTGGTGTATTGCGTTAACGTTTAGTGTTTGGGGAGTTGGTGGTAGTGAATGCGTTGTATCAGCAGCTTCTTGACGTAGTTTGAATGAGTCAAGGATATAAGGCGCGTTCGTAGCCTCCCATTCTGTGTCGGCTTTGTGGCGCAGTGGGTAGAGCACCATGTACATTGCGTTCCGCCCGCAGGGTCGAGGGATCGAAACCAGGCGTCGGATAGTATTTTTTTTTATATAGTGTAGGGGGAGGGGTGCGGACTACGACTACGGACGTCAACGCGGGTGACATCGTGAGTTACTGAAATGCTCTGCATTTAAAACGCCGAGCGCGCACTGGCGTCGCGAGTCGAGTCGGAAACATCGTAAGAAGCCGCCGCCAGATAATTTCCTCTTCCTCTACAGGCCAACGCACGTGGGCAGGTCCGCACGAGCCGAACGGCTCCGGCCGCAGGCTCCTGTCGGACAATGGCTACGGGACGGAACAAGGGGGTTGGGCTTACGGAATAAACCCCTATTGCATATTCCCGTCGGTTGCCTTTGTCTTTCCTACCTTCCACGCCGGCGCCGTGGACACGGCAGTCGCGTGTGGAGGTTCGTCAGAGTGTGACGCACCCCACGTCCATGGCACGGCGGTACCAGGAGAGCCGCGGTTCCCGATCGCCCGGCACGCGGTGTCCGCAGCGGAGCGACTACCAGCGCCCTTTGGGCGCCCGGCTACGAAAAACAAACTTCCGGTTTCCGGGAGGAGGAGCAGGACACGCCGGTGCAGCATCGGTACAGTCGGCCCCAAGAGAAAGTGTGGAGCGCGGGAGGAGGAAACGGGGCCGCAGCGTGGCCACGTGGCCGGCCCAGGGAGAAAAGAGTGCCACACGTGGCTGTTATAGCTCGGCACCGTTGAAGCCGCAGCTGTAAATCCCCCCTGACCTTCCGCTGGAGCTCGTACCCGCTGTCTTCACGTGCCGCACGCCGCGTGACCACGTGGCGTGGCTCCGGCCCCACAGGCAGTTTACTGCCCTGACTGCAGAGTGCCCCTGACTTCAGCCGCGAGCCACAAAGCCATCACGGGGCACGGACCTGGACCCGGAGGTTGGAGGCTACCCGAACAACGTGGCCGCCGTGCGGGTCCGTACGCAGGGGCACCGCGTGTACGGGGCCGGACCAGGGGCGAGCATAGGGGGAGGTGAAGTGACCGCTGCCCAATCGGGCTGCTCACCGGCAGCGCAATTTATCCCCGCCTGCCAGGCCCGAACCCGAGGCACTAAGGCTGTGGGAAGACCCGCCACCTTGCGAGGCGGCTTCACCTGAAGCCGGCCGCCGCCAATCACGCGGAGACGAATGCCTCCAGCGACAGTGACATCGACATGTTTCCTGTTTGGTAGCAGCGGCAGCACCGTGCTCACATTGTTACCGCTCTTTTGAAACTTTGCAGCTTTGCCGTCGCAGTGAACTTGGGCACCGGTTCCTGCTTCTGGCTAAGGACTACGATCGACGACCCCTAGTGTGCTGTTTCGGAGTGGCTGCCCATTTCATCATTCTTCGCTCCACCCTGCGATGGTCTGGACTGCGCAAGCGCTAGTACAAGACCAGCCGCACATAAACCCTTGCTTTCTGGTGAGCAATAATTTGCAGCGTCGTCCGCACATCGTAAACACTCCTCTGTAACTCTGCAGGTAAATGTACTTGCTGGCTTCTTGGACTATTTACTTTTTGCCATGGTTTTTGCTGCTGCTGCTGCTGCTGCTGCTGCTGCCACTGTTATACCTGTCTGCGTATGTGCTCAGCGACTTTGAAGTGTGACTCAAAACCACTGCTAATGCAATGGCAGACAGATGCCCTTCATGCGAAACGGCCACTGCACTTTAAAAAAGACAGTGTAAAGTGCGGTGGATGTGACCACAAGTAACCTTTCAGTAAATGAGCCGGACTGACCGAAAAATTATATAGAGGTAAAAAAGAGCCCGCCAGAAAAGCCTGGCGTTGTCAGACATTCCGCGATGACCAGTGTTCCGGTTTTGTTGAGAAAGTAGCTTTAACGCCGATGTCAAACTTATTCTTGCGTCTCTCCAACAAAGTCATCGGGTAATCGCGTACTAGGAAACCTTTGATAAAACCGGTCCCTGATTGCAAGCCATGCCCTGATAACAACTGTTGTGAAAATGAAAAAAGCCATCCACTTGATGTGCAATCACTGCGATGAATTTGCAAAGAAAATAGACGGACGAGATGAGAAGATAAAGCCGCTGAAAACGAGGGTGGCCGACTACACCAGCCGGATAACAACGAAGTCGCGTAAACGCAACTCCGCCACGAATTGCGTGAACTCGAATTCCGTAGTCGCCGCTAAAACTGATTTCCCTGTAAGCATTATTTCCCTCTAAGGGAAATCATGCTTCCGGCATATTTGCCAGATTTGCAAGGGGAGCGTCGAAGTACGCGTTGGTTGCAAATAAAAGTCAGCTCAATAGCAGTGCACCACGAGTGTCCATTCAAGAAAATATGAGTCGTCACGATAGGGAACTGCTTCGATCGGTAAAAGATGCGGCCAAAGACAAGGACTATCGCTATGTTTGGCTTCTGAATAGGAAGATTGTGGTGCGAAAAACTGACGGTGCCAAAGCCATACACGGAAAGAGCACCGAGGATTCAGAGAGACTGTAATGCAAACCCAACTTTACTTGACATATAAACTAAACTCTGTCGCGTCATGAATATTTCCTACTTCAGGAAAATGTATACACCTGAACGCTAATTCGGTGAAATTAGGGTGCTTTCCCTAAAAGAAATGTTTCCCGAATTTTATCTTTTATTTGCAGCAATCATGTTGACCGAAACGTGGTGCACAAATGACCACAATTCTTTCAGGGTAGAGCACTATAAGACATTTTATCTAAATAGAACCAACATCCGAGTGGCGGTGTTTTTGTATTGGTTGTAGAAAATGTTAACTGTCAGCTGATTGATCACTATTGTTTGATAACAGCCGACTTTGAAGTGACTACACTGTTGCAGATAAAACAGTAATTTCTGTCTGCTACCGGCCGCCGAACGTAAGCGTTTGTAAGTTCCTAGAATTTTGACTCCTTTCTAACATTTTATGCTGAAAACAAAATACCTTCAACTGCCGGTGGAGATGTTAACATTTATATGGGCTCCAATAACCTATACATAAATGATTTAATAATGTCATCATTTCCAATGGTTTTGATAACCTAACCACTCAACCAACCTACGAAAGTCACTGATGAATCTAGTTCGGTGCTAGATCTTCTCATCAAGAACTCTCAGCTCTGTACAGCTGTAGCTGGCGTGATATCGTACGATCCCAGTGACCACCTGCCTGTATTTCTCTATAAAATAAAACTATAAAAATAAAAACGAGGACGTGTACTGTCAGCTAATAACAAATACTATGCTTCAAAAGTTCCGCGAAGACGTACTAAAGTTTGACTGGGCAAATGAAAGCCGGTTAAATGACGCAAATGAAGGATATACGTAGTATATACATTGATCAATTTAAGAAGTACTTTTCTATGTAATCAAAACGCAAAATATGAAATCCATGGGTTACAACAGAACTAAGGCACGAAATGGAAATCAGGGACCAGTTTTATGACCGGTTTCTTGGGACGCGATGACCCGATGAGTTAGTAGCGTAAAAAAAGCACAGAAACAACTTGAATAAAAAGTTTAGCTGCGCGCGCACAGAGTATCAGCTTGCTATTAAAAGTAACGGAAGTAACGTGTCCTTGCCTTCCAAGCTACCCCACCGAGTCACTCACTTGTCGTAGTCGAGCACTGTGTCGATGCGGTGAGCAATGGTGATAAACGTACAGCGCGAGAAGCTCTCTCGGAGAACCCTCTGCACCTTGCGGTCCGTTTCTTGGTCCATCTGGGACGTCGCTTCGTCCAGCACAATGATCTTCGTAGCTCGTAGGAGCGCACGTGCCAGCGACACCAGTTGTCGCTGTCCGGCACTGTGGGAACGAGCGGTGTCATTAGGCACTGGAACATTTTTATAACAGGGCACAGCGCTTTCCAACTTTTTCCACAGATGCATTCGTTTTCTAATGTGGAACTTGTAATTCCACTAGGCAAGTTTCCCTCCGCCACCCCTCGTAAACAGACACAACATTGGCGCCTCACGGCGGAAATATATGTCGGAACTTTCGGCCATGTATATTCCCCTTAGGCTATATTTTGAGTTATGCACAAAGGCCGTGAATCAGTTGTTTTGCATATTTTTCGAAAAGAACATATTAACTCCGTTTATCTCTGTTTCATTATTGCTATTGTTCGTTTTCGTGTCCTAAACTACAGCCGGACACTCTAGTTTATTTGTATGCCACAAGGAATAACAGTGATGGCTGATCCTCGGAGCTGATGACGCTAAAACCCGTTTTCGTTGCGTTATTTCAGTTCTCCACTAAAAATTATCCTTCCAATTTAGCCTGAAACTAATTATCGTTTAGTAGTTGAAATTGCCAACCTCTTCTACTGAGGGGGGCCAGTATACAGCAAGGGATTCCGCATTTTATTATGCACATAGTAACTGTTTTTCTTTATTGTTTATGCTCTACTTGACGCAACCTTGATGTGTCCCGGCAGCATCGCAGAGCATGTAAGACGGCAAGCCCTTATGGAAAGCTTTAGAAGCTTCGCAGTGTCACCTCGGTCAGGTAATCAGCAGTATTCCTGGTCAATTTCAACCCAAAGGGTACTCAATGGTATTAGGCTATGAGAGGCTTGTGCATCTTCCCCAGTTCGGTGCTCATGTGTCACATGTCATAGGTGTGCCGACAACCTGTTACGCCGCATGCGCTAACTGTGGCGTGCCGTTGGCTACTGGGAGCGTGGGATTACTTCACGGAGCGAGATAGACTGAACCAGAAGGAGGGCTTGCGTTTGGGCTAGTTCCTATTCTATAACGTTCGTCTGAAGCGCACAAAAACACATAGACACAAAAGACAAGGATAAGCGCTGAACCCTTGTCCATATCTTTTGTGTCCGTGTGTTTTTTGTGCGCTTAAGATGAACGCTATGAACCAGAAGGGTTTTGTGTGCCCCTTAGGTTGTGAATTCCGGCAGGTCTGTTGCGCCTCTAACTCAATGCCCCACACTGGAATTTATTCAACCGTATGACTCCACAGGTGGGAGGTAATTTCTAACATCACCAGCAAAGCTGCTGAGGTTGACTATTCTACCAGTGCCTCACATCGCATAATGGCATATCGCGTACGATGCGGCATTCTTCTGTGAGACCTATTTTTGCAAGATGATCACCGAGGGTTTGGTGATCGCATATTTATAATAGGAAGGCGGTGCAACGCAAAAGGAACTGAGTTTTCGGTGAGGTCACATGGTTACCGTTGGCCAAACTTTTGGAGCTTATTGCTTACACATTGAGGTTACCCTTCACGGTAGGAACATATTACCTCGCCTATACAAGCAACATACCTGGTTTGCTACCCTCGAGCTTTCTTTACCAATAACAGCCTTACTTCATACCCGTACGCATACATTAAGGGCTGTGTGATGGAATCCAGCAAATGTCTGGTCGTTCATACGCACGTACTAACTGGTCCCACTGACACGAAGAAATTTTCACGTCGTCTAACCTGGTCAAGTATCAGCATCAATTAAAGTCAGCCGCTAGTCCAGGGTGCACGGTCTCACTAGAGGAAATGGCCCCGACGTCATATCACCTGAGGCTTATTCCTATGCGGTGCGCGTGTGGTGCTTACCTCAGGTTTCCGCCCTTCTCACCAATGAGAAATAAGAGACCTTCCGGTATGCTTTTCACGAAGTCGTTAAAGTGGACATCACGCAGAACTGCCCATAGCTCCAAGTCTGAATGACAACTTCGAGGATCCAGGTTCTCGCGGAGTGTCCCAGAGAACAGTGACGGATCCTGGTCGCAATAAAAAGAACGTTGGGGGAAGCGCTTCTTGGAAAACAAATCCACGTTTTAGATACGCGGCCCTGCCAATTATGAAGCCAGGTTACTGATAGCCAAAATCAAACAATGTTTAAAGGGCGACGGTTTTGTAGTGGCAGATTACGAAAGTGGGCACGCGGCTTGGTCAAACCAGCTCGGGTTTCTGTGTCATTCGAACTGAACATTTCCAAATTGCACCTAGTTGGTATAGGCTAATCGGACTTATCAGTTTGAAGGCGCCTGCAATGCAAAATTCTGGTAGCTCTAAAGCGCTATCATTATTACTATATTACTTATGACTATCTCTACAGAGCTGATAAGCGATCAAGTCCTACTCGTAACAAAGTAGGCATTTTGTTGTCAATTTGCTACTAAAAGATAAGTATACGAATTAGCGGTGACGTAAGCTCGCGAGTCAGCTGCAAGGGCAGCGGATTTAGAGAATACCTTTTAAATGTTTTACTGTTACAACAACTAAAGCATGGTTTTCTGGTTTACATTTTAAAAGATAACATGACGTTTGAAAGAACAGGAAGTATTTATGTTTAAAGATGAGATCGATGTCACAGCAATGTATATAAACATTTCTGAGCCAGCGTAAGTGACTAAACCTGTAAATAGCTTTGCAATACGGAATCCGTGTATGTAGCGTTTTAGAAACGTGTTGCTCAAAGGCGAACGCAGTTACGAATGCTGAAACGAGACAACTTCACAGAAAATTCACCAAGCAAAGAGCAGGACCCTGGGTTCCGTCAGAAGAATTCATGAGGGAACTGAAGTTTGCCTACGTGGTTTGAAAGCTTACGAAAAAACTTCAGCACTGGTACATTGTGTTTGCATCTCTTTCTTCGCTTTCGTTTCTTTGTCGTTTCGCAGAAAGCACTTCGTCAGGCTCATTTGAAGGTACACCCCACGAAGCCGACATTAGATTTTCAGACTGCAATCTACATTTCGCCAGCAATCCTGTTTCCTTTGCTTACGCTCGCAGGACGAACAAACCGCTCCTTCCGTTTGGGTCGGCCCGCTCGAAGCTGGTGAAGAGAGCTATTGATTTCGACAGGGCATTCTTAAAGAACAGGAAAGAATGTCCGCACATTATGACAGCAAGTCTGACTGCGCAGGCTAAGCGGTTCTCTAAGGCTGGATACCCTTATAGCCTTGTGCTCATTACGTAAAAGGTACTGAAAGGGCCCAAGCTGGCAGTTCGTGGTGTTGCGAGCCCAGTAGCTGGGGTGAATTCCAGCTTGCAAAAAAAAAGTTACTGCGATTCCGCAAATCCACCAGCTCAGCCACAACTTGAAACGCATGGCCAAGCGAGCAGGAACCATGGTTGCCTTCCCTGCGCCTTACAAGCTTTTCAAGCTCTGTCGGCAGGTTAACTAGGCACATACAGAAGAGAGTGGGTTCAACATTAAATACCACAGCATGCACGGTACGAGGGGTGTATAAGATCCCTCTAAAATTCAAAAAAGTATACATCGGTCAGACTGGCAGATGTTTTAATGATGGGCTCCGTGAACACAAGAATAATGTCTGCAATTCTAATAACGGGCATCTAGCTATTCATTGCCGTGTTTGCAAATGTTTCCCTATTTTAAAGAAAAGCGAGGTGGTCGCCAGGAGCCGTGATTTGCTCACGCCGGTAATTATAGAATCCCGAGAAATTGCGTGTCCGAGCAAAGAGTGCATAAGTGTTCAGTGATTATCTTTACCTTTAAAGAAATCGCATTTATTGGCGACAATTGACCGGTCTGTGGCCGGTTGCGTGTACAGTGAATGCGTGTTTAGCCTTTTTTTCTTTTTGTTGCCCACGTTCCGACTGGTTATAGTATATGCACGCGGGTAATAAACTCAGTTTTCTAGTCTGCGCTGGTTCGTGTCTTCCTTCCTTCCATGTCGTCCTTCTTAGCACATTCATTTTATTTTTACCTTTTCTCAGATAGATCACGCCGGTGATATTAACCAAAAATGTGTAGGTTGGCCTTTTAGCTGACTCCACTGTTTTTATGTGCTTTCTATCTTTGGTGTTTAAAGTAAGCACTGCGTGGAAGTTCAATACTCCCGAATAAGTAGTGACGAGTACAGATTTCAGGAGTCGGCTGAAGCACTGCGAATTAATAACGTTAGTTTTCATGCTTACAGGACGTACAGGGGCCGTCATATGTAATTGGAAAAAGGATTTATGAATATCACAAAATATTTGTCTTACTGGCTTTATGACAGCCACTACCGGTTTACATGAAGCTTTTTAGGCAGGACTTCTTTAAACCCACACTAATGCAGCCAGGCAGTTTCCAGAAGAAATTCCTATAAATTTACGAGACCGTGTTTCAATTACGTAATTACCCGATTCTAACGCGCCCCCGATTCTAACGCGCACCCGATTTTCCTGGCAAAAAAAAACGAAAAAATTTGCACCTCCGATTGTAACGCGCACGGAACTTTGTGAGCAAGAAAAACGAATGCGAGAGAAACGGGCGATTTATTTCTCGAAATAATCTCACTCATCTCATTCCTCGTCGCTCTCCGCTGACCACAACATCTCGTTCTTGGTGCCGTCAAGCGCGTTCGCGACGCCACACTTCATAACGAACGTTCAACCATGATTGATGGGATCGTGGCCCATGCCTCGCACGCCCATCCTGCGAGCTTCTCCAGAGGCGCACGCTTCAGCCGACCGCTCGTTTTGAACGCGTGAGAGCCGCTGCCGCCATTGCTGTTATCAAGCGCGCAAGTGGAACGATTTGACGATTTGTGTGAACGCCGATAGAAAAGCCTAGGCGCCTATGCTATAGTGCCTAGAATATTCTAGGCACTATACCTATGCTTCCTGCGTCCGAAAAATCGTTGCTAAAAGCTTTGACGCCTGCTTGAGATGGCGATGGTGATGGGCTGGACGAAATTCCCGTTGTTTCGGCAGTTTCGGTTTCGTATCCGATTCTAAGGCGCATGCGATTTTTCGACCTATTTTTCCGGAAAAAAAGTGCGCGTTAGAATCGGGTAATTACGGTACTTTTGACGGCACCTGTCCCTTGTTTAGGAAGCGTGCAGTGGTTTATTAACGACAATTTAAAGTTTGCTGTTTTGTGTGTTCCCCGAAAGTTAGTCCGGAGTCCGGACCGGACTCGTGTTACAACCTAAAAAATATGACCGTAGCAATACGTCAGCTCAACGCTTCGACAAGACGTCAAGTGCAAACTGCACTTGATGATTGGTCGGAGACCAAGTAACCTGGTCTCCAACGTCGGTGCATTCTCAGCACGTCTATGGCCAGGCGAGTACTTACTAAGTAGTGGCCGAATGCGGGGCCACTTTGGGCAAGTGACCTGTGGTGATTTGCTTGTGCACATCACGTCATGTTACAGACAGTTAGTTACCTTCGCTTCGGGGGCTCGTGGGTTCTCCAAAGAAATGCGCGTCGACCCACTTTTCGCGAAGTAGTGCGAGACCACATTCCTAATACTCCACGTACGCAACTGCCGACGAAGCGCACTCGTAGCTGCCACTTCAGAAAAACAGCAGCCGCAGTGCTTGTATGTACAGGAACAGACCTGTCGACCCTTACCTGCGGGATAATGCTGATCGCTGTGCGCAGCCGCTTGAGAGGTATTGAGCAGATGTCCGTTCCGTCAATTGTGAGTGTTCCGGAAGTACGCTCAATCATTCGCAGCAAGGCCAGCACCAGCGTTGACTTTCCGGCTCCCGTCCTACCGACGACCGCTACCTTGGTTGCCAAAGGAACGAGACAAGTCAGTGGAATGCTTTGACAAATTTTACCGAATTGAGTGCAGCTTGGGATCTGTTTAACCGTATTGTGAGTAGCGAGAAATGTTACTTTAAAGACGATGGATCGGCTAGAGTATACAGGTTTATAGAAACTAATTTGACTAAGACACGAGGGCGGGCGGGTTCATACATAATTTATAAAACAAATCTAAACGATGTTTTTCATCGCTTAAAACGCTGTCTGGTTTCAGTAGGCTAATTCTATACGTTATAACAAATCTAAACGATGTTTTTTATCGCGTAAAAAGCGCTGCCTGATTTAAAAAAAACTAATTCTATACGTTATCCCAGTCACACATGATATTCACAAGTCGCTGCACTCACCAACACGGTGCGCATAACAAAGGTACCCTACGCAGACCTCAAGCGACATATAAAATAACTACGTAAAATATGGCAAAAAGATTGGAGCGAACAGACAGACAACAAACTACACACTGTAAAACCACATTTCGCACGATACACAACCGATTCACACAACAGACACACAGAAGTTGGGACGACACACAACCGATTCACACAACAGACACACACCGCAAAAGCCTGAGGGTAATTACTAATTTGTCTATGCACCCCTGCGTGGACGGAATCTACCGGTATCAACAGCTGCCCCTACGTCGAGGTATTACAACGGAGAGGGCCGATGGACACAACCGGAGACGCCCAGCCACCTGTGCGAGGAAGTTCATCCAGAACTTGGGTTCGGGTCATAGCGCCTCGCTTTCCCTGCAACTGCCGCCTGTCAGAGCCCTTTTGGAAGACATCTTAGTTGATCAAAGCCTCTATCACACGTGCGTAGCCGCAAACTTCATCATCAAGAGCGCTCAGTCGCTACCGCACGTGCCGACCTTCGCGGAGGCGCCATCTTCAGTACAACGGTCCTTGAAGGGACAGACAACCGATTTTTGTTGAGTATATATTCTCTAGTCCACATGAAAGAGCATCACATAAAGCACCTTCACGGGAAACAGCTTTGATGATAACGCCCTAGAACATTTAAATTGAAAATTTTAGATCCACGATCCGTATGTGTCCTCCCAAAACTATCGCTGGCAACCATGACATACAGTAGCGTGGCAACATGCATTTGTGTGCATACGAAATGAAAAGCGGTATTTAATAACTTGTCCCCAACTAAAAAAAACATTAATCAAAGGCTTTCTGATTCCTTTATGTGTTTTTTTTTAATTCACCAGTCTATTTTGTACGAAAGCGCCATCTTTTGTGATGGACGACAGGTACACTCTGGCTTCACGTTGTGGAGGTCGGAAGTTCAATTCTCCCCGGGCGCGTCGTTTTTTTTTAAGCTGCCGTTGGCCTATTTGAAAAATGAAAAAATAATATTTCGGCAGAACAAAGTCTCCTGACTCAGGCAGAATTGTCAAAGCTCCTTTGCTGGGTCTGTTTACTGAACGCTGCCGTTGATTCTGGCCGTAGCCACACTGAAAGCAACCCAGCGGCGGCGGGCGGCGTGTGTTAAAAAATTTCATAATGGTTAAATTGTATGTGTATTTTTAAACTTACACAAATACTTGTGTTACAAGGTTCCAATAACTGAATAAAAGTTTCAGCAGTTACAGTAGCTGCTAGGTTTGCAGGTGACGTGACCGGGACACAAATTGTAGTGTCAAGTTTCGACACTACGAACCGCCACCCTTCCGATTTCAGAAACTTTGCTGCTAAATTAAAATTATTTCCCCCGATTTGTTTATGAATTGTTTGTGGTTACCGGGCTATTAACACGCTGGCTTTCACATGAGCTAGAGAACATATACGCCACAAAAATGGGTTGTCCGTCCCTTTAACGAAAGAGCACTGCTGCGTATTTATGTCCAAATACGCACGTATATCATGGTTCAGTTCTTCATCCGACAAGCCCGTGTCATGCATTCGTAGAAGCAGTTCTCGCTGCAGTGCATATTCAGGCAACCTACGGCGCTGATGAGAACCGGGGAGCTTGCAATATCCACGGAGGGCTACGAAGCTCTCGATCGACATTGCCAGACGCAATTCGTCAGAACCACACGCGATCTGATAAAGGCGATTCACCGGGGAATGCAGGACATCGGTAATAGAGCCGTGAAGTTAGACTAAGAACTGGGGCACGCACGCGGGATCGGCAACGAGATTGCATACGTGTGGGCGAGGGAGCCCATAGAACTCCGCTTGAGCCTTGCGTTACCCGTCTAATTCGCGCTATACGACTCAGTCCCCACAGAAGCCAAGGCTGCAGCCAGGCACACGTCCAAGCAGCCGCTGCGAAATTTGGTACCACCGGATCCCGCTCCACTGCCCATTGGATTGCTCCGTGGAGCACCAGTGCTTTTGTACAAGGCGCGGGCTGGTGCCGCACTCCCCGAGGCTGTGCTGGCCAAGTTCGCCGCCCACGTCTCAAAGCGCCACCAGCATGTTAACAAGGCTCAGCAACCTGCGACCATTGTTGCCTGCACGTTCTGCTCCACAGGAGCCCAGGCCAGTGCACACCACATGTTGCGGAAGTGTCCGGGACTCCAAACGCACCGCCTAAGCGTCTCCCGCCCGGCGCTTAGACATTTCAGGACCGGAAACTGCGCCGCAAGCCGCCAATACAGAGCAGACGCTGCTTTCTCTGTGGGAGTTCGACCGCACCAGAGGCGTCGACCGCCGTATGTACACAATAAACCCTCGGCCCCTTCTTTCCCCAATACCCAAGCAGACCGATGTATCTAACTCCTGTAATAAAGTTCTGTTATCACAATTCAAGGCTTGCTCAACAATCATCGCCCACTACATTTAGGTGTGCTCGATGTTGAGGAACAGCGCAGGACAAAGACAAAAGAATGGAGTGCGCAAACCCTGCACTGCCTTTTTCCGCGCGCCATAAGCACTGACCGCCACCTAGCTTTAGTTTGCCAAAACAACGAGAAAGGCCGGTACTCTCGAAACCGTGGACATTACCTTTTCACCCGGGTGAGCCTCGAAAGAGATGTCTTTGAGGGCATCCTCCGCAATACCGGGGCAATACGAGGCGCTGAAATTCTGAAATTTCACCAGCCCTTTTGAGGGCCAGTAGTCGTCGTAAGGTTCCGCGAAGAAGGAGGTACTCTCTTCGTGCGGGCTGTCGGCGGAACTTGCGTGTTCAGCGGACATTTGCTGCTAAGAGAAAAAAAACCACACAGCTCCCTTTTGTCCATCTTTAGTGTTAAAAGATATTTACTAAAGCAAACTCCGAGGTAGGCACATTCTTATCTCTCATTTAGCAGCGACAGTATAACGCTGAGCACTGGCCGCTTGTTGTTGACGTTTCTTTCAGTGGAATTGGATCTCATTTGCCTGAAAACTTCTTATTGGAGGAACACCTGTTCCATCCCTCGTTAATACTGGGAGGCACGTCATTTGTATGCGGCTTGTAGTGCCGCTTGTTGCTGACTTTTGTTTAAGAGGCATTGGATCTCATTTGGTGTAAAACTTGTCATTAGAGGAAGACCTGTTTCATCCCTCGTTAATAATGGGAGGCACGTCATTTATATGCGTTTTGTAGGAGTACCTGGTTTTTAAAGAGAAAAAAATAAATTGTCAGCAGCCAGGCTCTAGCAAATGACTAAAATCATTTTGGGAAGTCTGCCTAGAACACAAGCAACACTTATTCAACACTAAACACTTCTCTGGGTAGTTGGTGCATGTAGAACGCTGACGAAGACAAGTTCTGGTTGTGTTTTCTCTGTTTCCGTCCGTACTTCTATTCTAGCCTAAGTTTCACTCCTTGCCAGAACATGGTCTGGCTACTGCGGTGTAGTATTCGGACGAAACGGCGCGGTGACAGTGGAACGGCCCTTCATCCTGTTGGGGGCAGAAACATGTTGATGATAATCAAATACTTTTATTGGCAGAGAGAACAAACTGCGTTTAGCTTCGGTTAGTCGTTGAGCAAGGATCGTGACAATAGCTGAATACAAATGAAAATTGGCCGAAGTTGTAGGGATCAACTTGCGCGATGCATGAAACACGGGTTGAACGACGGGGAATGTGATACGCCCAAGCTTAGGTCAAATAGCTTTACCCGAATATTTATCGTTGTCAGAAAATGCGAGTTAGCAATACTTTCTTCGTCGTTTTCTATGCTTTCAGCCATATGTAGTATGGATGTTGGGCGTGCTGCGTATTTATAATGGTAATACATTCCTATTATCGTAAAAGTTTCTTCGGCGCACAATCGCCGAGTGCACATTTCCGGTGTTTGAGTTCGCTATTCGAATAAAGCTTCAACAATCGTGCCGGTGACAAAAAAAAAACAGTTTGTAATTTTGCTTAACTCAATTTGGCTACTTACACGCCATGTGAGGTCAGCAGCATGAAACCTCCAAAGATTTACACAAGCCCCGCAGGGATTGGGGCGGTCTTTTGTGTTAGGAAGATATGCAGGATATGCTCACGCAGCTGCCCGCAACACGTGCAAAAAATAAGTCATATAATATTTTCCCTTTCTTTATACTGTACATAGTTACAGCAATCGCTTTGTATAAGCCAAATGCAAACTGGTAAAATTTCATTTTGTTTCATTCGAAAGGACACAGACGCGAGGAATCACATAGAGGCCGCAGTGGCTGTCTTCATGTGGGTTCTGATTTTTTTGTTATTGAAACTAATCTAACGAAATATTTGTCTGTCTGTCAGCTCACTACTCCAGCTAAATCGGTTTTAAAAAAGTGTTTCAAGTACTCGGAAACCGATGTAAAAGAAAGAAAACGTAGAAAATGCGTGCGCTGTCAGCAAGCTTTCTTAAGGCCTGGTAAATACCGGATGCGGTGAAAGGCATCTCGCAGTTCTTAGTTGAAATATTGTTCGTACATTCATCTGCGTACGCATTCCCCGCTAGAAACAAAGGGCGGTTCGGTCGGACATCGATTTCGCGGAATTGTTCAGGTTAGTTCAGCATACCTGGCAAGATCAAATTGGCAACCCCTGCCCGTAAATTGCATATGCCGCACTTTGTAGCGATAATAAGTGCTTGAAACGACAAATAGTTGCAAGCTTAATGTGTACTATGCGTCGTGTTTAAGGGCGTCAGCAATAAATCGCCTTTGTGCAAAGTGATGGCTTGGCAGATATTCATGCGTGCAGTTTAACCTGTGGCGCCATCACGTTGTGAGATTGTATATAATGATTCAGATAGCATTTCAATTTGCTTTGAGTATATAGTATTTGCCGTGCTATCAAGGTCTTCTCCAGGCTTCAAGACACACGGCGAAAAATGCGGCAGCTTGCGTTAGTGGTGCAAGGCTGGAGAAACAGCAGAGCTACCGTCTTCTCTCCCTTCGTCAGAAACACTGTTTTTGCGCCTCAAAATGAGTTTTTGAATTTTTCACTGAACGTTCTCTATGACTGACAGGCCCGGATCGTTTTCGTCGCAGCTTTTAACATCTCTGCCGAAGTTCCAGTTCCGCGTGTTCTAGTGCCTTAGCACGCACTACAACACGCGCTAGCACGATTCCGGAACTGACCGCTTTTGCTTCCTATTTTAGGCGCGAACTCACGTGAACTGGCTTGGAGAACCGCGCGCAAGATGTCACGGCAAGGACGCTCTGAAGAGTGTTCTTCGAGGTCGGGCTGGCCGACTACGGGAGCTCCTCAGGGGGCACACGTTCACGTGCTCTCCGTATTTTGTCTTGGTATTTTTAAGAGCCCCTCACGTGGCGAAGCCCACGCGCGAGCCTCGACGACGCCGGGCGCTCCTCAGAAGGCGCACGCTTACGTGCGCTCGGCTGTGGTGAGTTTTCTGGAAACACTGGACGGTGGAACGTAAAGTGTAAACACCTGTCCTTTTAAACTGTGGGAACTTGATGCCGGTATGCGCACAGCTGTGAATAAGCAGGAATCAAATGTCCTTTGCTTCCACATTCCATACAGCGTTATTTTTATTGTTAAATTGCCTGTGGTTTACTGGAACTTTGTGGTTTTATGCGAAATATGGCTATTTTTGACGGCGGTATCTTCCCGTAGCAATACCACCGAGTTTGTGGCAAAGCTGAGTGAAGTAAGCTTGTGGGTTGTCTGTGTTTTCTTGCACGTCATCTGTTTTGCTCCGCCAGGAATTGGCAGTTTGTGTACGCGCGACGGAGGATAGGGGCGGAAGCAGTGTCTAGGGAAGTGCAAGACATGTTTTTAAAAAGTCTCACCTGCTCCATGGGTAGCTCAGTGTATTCCAGAGTCCGCTCGTAAGCAACGCCTCCCTGTGTACTCCAAAAGAGGACAGCGAAAGCTCCCGCCATAGCAAAGGGAACCTGTGCAGATCGATTTGCAGTAAAACATCAGACAACAGCTTCGTTTTGTCTGGTACATCGTTAGACGAGGTGTTCCGTAAACTAGCTTGTAAAAAGGGAATTGTATTTTTGAAGGCATCAGTGACTGAAAAAAGGGAGGTGGGATGAGGTGTCAGGGAAAGTTTCAAAAACAGGGTCGCATTTGGTCATAGTTTCGATATTATACCGCATTCAATAATTTAATCCTCAAAACAAAACTCTGAGAACTGTGGGTGAGTTACCCTCAACAGGAGTGAGGAATGTTTACTCTGATGTGCTCGCTGTATGTACGCAAATTGACTAAAGTTAGCCTAGTTTATTGGGCGCGGTTCGCTGTGTATCGTTTCCCCAGTGTCGTCGTCAGTGTAGTTTCCTTCAATTCCGGCGTGTCCTGATATCCGCGCTAACCCGTGCTTCTTTGTGAACGCCATTTTCGGCACGTTGTTGAGGGCTCTAGCGGTTGGCTTGCCTGCTCTGCCGTTAAGGTTGTTTGTGCAGGCTAGCTTTCAGAAATCTCAGAAGTGTTTATTTCATGAAGAAAATCATAGCTGCAAAAAAGGTCAAGAGTCATCCGATTCCTTAGCTGACGTGGCTTCTAATGAATTCATAACATAATATTCACAAAAAACAATGCAAACACAAAATATAAAGGGTGAAATATAATGTGCACGAGAAAAATATATTATGCATTTTATTATCGTGAAGTGTAAAGCTCTGACATGAAGTATTTTGTAACGAATGAGTGCTGTGTGTGTCTTGTTTTATTTCGAATAATATATTAACAAATAGTTTGGCTCCCAAAAGTGCGGCGACCATATACATTGTGTGTTTTTGGTAGATTAAAGTTTCATTGGTTGGCGTGTCTGATGACTAATTTAGGTTGTATTAAATTGAATGACCGGTTAGGTGTTTTTAGCATTTTTGAGCTAGTAATGTTGCCTTGAATTCTTTTGCTACAGTAAAATGCAAGATTTTTGGTTTTGAAAACATCAGGGGTGATGGTGCAGGGGTGGAGGTTCATGTCATTATTCTGATCCCTATTGTTTAGAGTGTCCAATAATGGCGCTGCATGACGCGTATGTGAATCCCCAAGAGTCTATGCAGTACTTTAGGTGAAATTGGAGAACACTACAGTACATAATTTGTGCCGTTTTTCTGTGAAAGTGTATGCCCGCTTGAATAATTGTGTAAAAACCAAACGGCAACGTTTTGCTAAGCTCTCCTATGTGCGGTGCCCAGCTTACTCATTTGTCAATGGTTTCCCTTGAATATTTGTGTCGGTCAACCTTACTAAGTTCAGTATTTTGTAAGAATAATTTACGGTCTACTTTTACATTTTTCCGCGAAAATATAATGCTAGAAAATTTGTTTTTTAATGTTAAGAGCTAACTTTTTAGTGGCAAAACACTGTAATAAATTCCGGAATTTTTTGTTTGCTAAAGTTTCGGCTTTTTTAAAACTGCTATCAGGGATCAGTAAAGCTGTATCATCGGCATAGATAGTGGTGTCAGCGTGTCTTCGAGAATTTGGGAAGTCGTTGATAAACAGCGGCAGACCTTCTCGGATAATGAATGGCAGCCTACCATTGTCCATGAAGGAAAAAGTCTATGACAGCTGCATCTTAGCGGTACTCGCCTACAGGGCAGAAACTTGGAGCCCCACTAAGAGGGTTAAACTTAAATTGCGGACGACTCAGCGAGCAACGGAACGGAAGATGATAGGTGTAACATTAAGGGACAAGAAGAAAGCGGAGTTGGTCAGGGAGCAAAGAAATTAAGAAGAAGAAATGGGCGTGGGCAGGGCATGTATTGCGAAGGCAAGATAACCGTTAAATGCAAGGGTAATGGTAAGGGCAAGATAAGGGTAACAAAGTGGATCCCTAGAGAATGTAAGAATGGCAGGGGGTGGCAGAAAGTTAGATGGGCTGATGAGATCAATAAGTGAACGGTAATAAATTGGTCGCAGTTGGCACAGGGCCGGGATAATTAGAGATTAATGGGAGAGGGTTTGCCCTGCAGTGGGCGTAGATAGCCTGGTGGTGATGATAATGATGATGATAATAATGACGACGACGACGACGATGATGATGATGATGATGATGATGATGATGATGATGATGATAAACAGAGTAAATAATATGGGACCGAGTACAGACCCCTGTGGTACCCTAGCTTTGGCAGGTTTTAAGTCAGATTTTCAATCGGCTATATGCACGAACTGTTTTTAGTTTGTCATAGCTGCGGAAAAAGTCACAGGCTAGCTGTCGAAATCTATGATGGTCAAGGTTTTGCAACAGAAGGTTGTGGTCAACGGAATCAAATGCCTTTCGAGTATCAAAAAATGTGCCTATTGTCAAACAATTGTTACTTAGGGCTTGGTTAATTACTTCTGTAACTTCGCTGACTGCAGTTGTGGATGTTTAACTTTGCAAAAACCGTGTAGTTTTATTGTTAAGATATATTTTCTAATAAATTCTATTAACTTCCGTGCTAATGGCTTCTTAAACAACATAGTATACCATAAGCTTGTTATAGTACGGTAGTTTTCAACCAAGTTGGGGGTCACTTACTTTTAAATATGGCACCACTCTCTTTATGTTTAGCTGCTTGGGCTACGTTCCAGTCGAAAAAGATGTAATAAATAATTTTCTCATTGGTTAGCACGAAATATCACTGTTTTCGTTTAATATGTCAATCGATATTTCGTCATGACCTATTCCTTATATGATTGCCGTCTCTAGTCACATCGATTATTTCTGGGGCGGTTATCTCTCTGAAAGGAAAGATCTTAATATTCGGCGGAAATAGATTTGGGTTTGCTCATTACTGAAGGTATTACTTAGGTTGTTCCTTATATTAATAAATAAGTCTTAGAATTGCGCTACAAGAGTATCAGGGTCGTATTTTAAGACGCTCAAATCAGGTAGTATGGTAATCATTGTACGAAGGCGTTTTAACCGAGTTCATAATGCGCGAGATTTCTTTTGAGGTTTCACTATGTTTTAGTATAAATTACAATAGTAATATTTTTCCTGCTAGTGAATAAGTGATAGTGCTTAGTTAGGTGGTATTATATATTGTTCATTAAAATAAATATTATCTTTGTGTTTCAGTTTACTCAGAAAGTGACCTCCCGATTTTAATCACTTTAAGTAAGTCAGTTGTCATCCAGGCACAAATGTGAGTCGAGACATGCAAGGCTCTACTTGAGCTGTAGGATTCTTTGATGCAGCTTGATCATAATGTTATAGAAAATCGTTCAAAAAATAAGTTAATTTCTTTACCCATATCTTCGTTGAAGTTTTTTGCTGAATTATTGTTCCTGTGGTTTCATAGTCCCATCGTTGTGAATAATTATTGTAGGTTTAACGTTAGAAATGTGAGTGTTTGGAGCAATGATGTAGGTAGGATGCGGAAAAGCGGCATTTTCCGCAATGACGCACGTTTCTATTGAGTCCAGCAAAAATTAGACATAATGTGATCGATGATTGAGAAAAAAATGTCAGTCACTATTGTAGGGGGTGTCATGTGGTTTTGAAAGCCTTATGGGGAGAGAAAGTTTTGATAAGTAGTGCAAGAAGAATCTGCTGTATTAAGGTTAAAATCACCGCGAATAATCTCCTTTTTGTTCACTGTGGCAAATTGTTGCAATGTTTTTTCGAATTTTGTGAGAAAAACCTGTATTCGAAAGCCAGGTGGCTTGCAGATCACTCCGATATTAATTTCTGCATTGAACTGGACAAGCATCACATCGGATTAACTTGTTGTGTTTTTGACAGTTTCTCAAAAGTCTTGCTCATATTGTCTATATCCCGCACAACATCTTCAAGTGGTCTCTTGAAGGAACCGTTCTCGTCTTTCATTTCTTTTCGTAAAGCCGCATTTGCGTCGGTAACAAATTTCCACAACCCTTTTATCAACGAGGTTGCTTGCTCCCCCATTACGACAGCGAGCGATCCAACTTTAATGAAAAAACGGCACTTTACAGTCCTGCAAGAGCGTACCAGTGGGATTAGCGCTGTCCGCAGCGGTGCTTCATAGCTTGGATAGCTAGGATACTTGCAGCCCATTAACAATGTTACGCGTTAACTTTTACGTTAAGTTTAATGTTAAGTTTACGATTTAGGTGCATTTACGTTTGGTAGCTTTAGGTTTACGTTTTACGTTTGGTAGCTTTAGAACGCGTGTTTCTTTGAGAAAGTCGTTTTATGCATGTTGTCCAAAGGTTTTGCGTCCGAATTTCCTACTCTATTATTAAGATTGTTTACGCAGGCTAGCTTTAAGTGCGTTAACGTTGCTACGCTTTCAGTTTCTGTTTAGAGTGAGTAGCTAGGAAGAAATGAACGTGGTACCGTGAGTGACGACAGCAGCGAGAGGCCCGTGTTGGCTGCAGAGTCCTCGTGTCCTGGTACAATGACGATGAGCACCGTGAGGACGACGATGACGACTCCGCAGACGGTGACAAGCAGGCGGTTAAAGGAGAAGCAGAACGCGAACATGTTGTACGCCTCCAGGAAGTCGTCGAGGAGGCGCCGGAAGCGAGCACAGAACTGGCGCATCACCCCGTAGCAGCGAATGAGGCCGACGCAGTCCAGCGTCTCCATCAGGTGGTGCAGCACCAGTGACGCCCGGGTGCTCTCGTACAGCCGCCCGATCATTGTGGCGGGTACGAAGTACCGCTGAAATGAACGACAGGTCAGAATGTAGCGGAATCTGAATGGCATGAACGTTGACTAAAAAATTTCGTCCGTCCGTGTCCAGGATGGCAGCTCGCAGGAAACAACTCGCAATGCGAAGAGACCAGTTGGAAAGGAGTTGGAGCGAGATGATAGGAATGGCCGCGTCTGTCAAATGGCAGTAGCGCGTGTTCGTGGCGTGCACCCGAGGTCAAAATTTGCAGCACACGATTTTGAGTTTCAATGTTAATGTCTTTGCGCTCTTGGGGCTCATGAATTAATTTGGATTTGTAAGCGAATAATTATGGTTACGTATGTCCTCACTGTCCGCCTACCAGTAGTTTCGCCACCAGAGAGCAGATAATTAAACATCGACAGTCGAAATCATGTCCTGCAAACATCTGACAACGGGTCTGCAAATCGTCTCGCAGCGTCGGGGTGGAATGCCCACGTAACAAGAGGGACAGAGGTAGAGGAAAAAGGTCTGGTTCTTTCCCAGCGTGGGTCCTCACACGCCAAGTGTGAGGGAGAAAAAGGGAGAAATGTCGCGTACTAAGAACGGGTCTGCGAACAGCGCCTGTAGTCCACCCACTGCTTCCTTCCGCCATCACTGCGAAAGATCTGACCTGCGACGTTGAGCAAGCGTGAACGTTGGGCCGATTGTGCAGCCCGTCAGTCGATAGTGGGTTCATTTTTTTTATTTAAATGGGCGCGTCACTAATAATTGTGCAACACAGCCCAGAAACGCTCTGCACTATCCGTGTGATAAACATGAATTGAGATGAACACCGTGTCGGTCCTTTTCAGCTTCGCTGGTCAACCATGTCGGTTTGGCGTAAGGATCGAGCATTTTTTAATTATCCTGAACAAATACTTTTGCTGGCACAAAAGTGTACGCCCACGTATTTGGTTTACTGAATTTGATCATGTGGCACAACTTACGCAATACACCGCGAGGTTGGTATCTCGTACCTGTCATTACGCCGCAGATAACTCACGCATCATTCACATTACATATCTCAGCTGGCAAACAAATCGGTGTCCCTAAATCCCCGTTGCCAGAACCCGTCCAAAGCTCTCATTGGAAGTGCGGAACAGTCCCAAGAATTTTCATTAGCTTCGTATAGTCCAGAACACCTAAACAGAATCCTCATTGGCGGCGAATGGGGGCATGCGCCAGAATGACATCGACATGGCTGCGACGGGCCCTGTAGCGGCGGTAGAGTTTATGCTGCAGCTTGACGCTTCCTTTGGTCATGCGATGGCCGAACGTTAGGCATATGTTACTTTTCAGTGATTAGCGTCGTGACTGCTTAAGTTTGGCATTGCTTCGTTAGAGTAACCTAAGGCTAAGGCTGGATCTTGGCTCATCAACATGCCCACTGTGGTTGACTAATTTGTGACGATGACAACGACTTCCATTCGCAAGTAACTGCCGTAATTTTGCGTTGTATATGCTGCAGTGCCATCTCGAAATGGTTTAAAAATGAGGTACACCAGCCGAGTGACGCACCAAAGTATCTGTTTACCACAAAAGAGTGCCGATATCTGAAATGAATTTGTTTTGGGAGTCTTGTACTGGTCAGAAGAAAAGTACGATAAAAGTATTGATAGTACCAAAAACATGCGTATGGCGTAGTATTTCATGCTATTAGACTGACGTCAGATCAAGAATAATGAATTTTTGAAATTTATGTCCAAAAATTGAAAGAACGGAGTGGAACAACGATGCTTACCATGACGAAGATGAGCACAATCACTGCACCACACCCCAGGCCAAATACTATCGGTGCTTGACTGCCAACTACGCCCAATCTTGTCACAACACAGAGCACGTTCTGGAATAGCTGCTTGTAGGCCACAAACACGCGAGTGTCATTAACTTCAAGATCCATAGAGAAGCGGTTGAGGATCCTTGCACGGGGAGTGGCATCGAAGAAGGACAGTGGACTACCCGCGATCCGTCGCAGCATCTCGGAGTGTAGACTCAGAGAACAGCGTCTGCTTGCAGCGGCCAGCAAAGCACCAGATCCCAACCTGAAGATAACTGCATAGAGTCCCGCACCATGCCACCGTGTGCAATAAGGATTTGAACAGAAAGAAAAATTGTTTGCGGAATCTTTGTTGAATGGGCGGGCAGTTAACACCTGTTTCATTTGTTATTCCCAGCGTGACATGCAAAGTTTACAGCTCAGTGACGGGGAAAGTGAGCATTGATGAAAAATTAGATTGCCCTGAAGTGTAATATTTATTTATTTGTTTATTTATTTATTTATTTATTTATTTATTTATTTATTTATTTATTTTATTTGTTTATTTATTTATTTATTTATTTATTTATTTATTTATTTATTTATTTATTTATTTATTTATTTATTTATTTATTTATTTATTTATTTATTTATTTATTTATTATTTATTTATTTATTTATGCAGTACTGCAGGCCTTGGGCGGCCCAAGCAAAAGTGATACATCGATGAGTTAAACCGCCCGTAAGCAAGAAAGAGAAAAAGAAAGGAAAGAAATACAAAATTTGACAGGGAGAAGAGTTAAGCAATGAACAATCGACGAAAACACAAGAGAAAAAAAACAGGCATATCAGTCCATAGTTCATATATATTGTTCCTAACTATGTATAGAAAAGGGCAGCAAAAAGCGGTGCAATGAAGCAATGATGTTACACAGTAACGCACAACAAAGCTTACACCGCTGGCTATACAGAACCCCAGCACGGTATGTTGGGAGCGTTGCATTTTATTCGCCAAGCTGTTTAATAAACTGAGGAACATTATTTGCTAAGAAGGTTCCGGTCGGCAAGCCATTCCAATCACTTAATGTACGGGGGAAGAAAGAATATTTGAATTTGTTTGTGCGTGCAAACAACGAGTTAAACTTAAGAGTGCAATAGTTCCTGGTGGGTCTGTGGGGCAAAAGGTGAAGATGGGTGTGGGGTCACGTGCAAGTTCACTGTTCCAGAGTTAATTAAGAAATTTTATTCCTGTTAGTTTTCGGCAGCTCTGTAACTTCGTGATGTTTGTTCCCATTAACTCTTTCGCGACCGCGCCTATTCAAAATCGATCAATTTGATCGATACTTTGGGAGCGCCTTTTCATAGCGTTCCAGGCGTTGCTCGAACTAGTAAAGCTGTTCGGAGTTGGATCAGAAAATGGCCTTTTAAAATCAGTTTTGTTTTCAGTTTTGCAACGGAAACGTGATTTTTGACATGCTTCTGAATCACCTGGGTGTGTAAAAGGGGGGTGGTCATCGCGCGTCACTGCTACGAACGAAGAATGCGGGTCACTCGTAATTACTCTGCACCAGCGTTTGTTTTTTTGCTATCAGGGCGTGAATGGTGAACCACCAGACGATTTTCGGTCGTCAGGTTCGCGCTCTGACAGTAATAATCCCAGAAATTGGCTGGAAATGTCAAGCAGTGCCTGGTTGCAGAGCTTCTTTATGAATTTGGGCAGTTTTACTGCCTTTGCGCACGTTGTTCGAAGTTCTGTGGTAGTTCTACTGACCTCAGGACCATTGGCGAACAGTTTACAACCGCTTCGGTTTCGTTTCTGCATCGCGAAATTTATATTTAGCGCTACTACGCAGTCACCCAACTTCAAGGCTACCTGCCATGGCGCCTGGAGCGTCCGAGACTGATCCTCGAACAAAGCACGCGGCTCTTGATTCCCCCCCCCCCCCTAACCGGATTTCTGCGATAAGAACTTCAGATGCAAGTCAAAAGATCACACCCAGTCGTCAGATATCTGTTCCGCCGAGGACAGCGCTTCAAACCGTCCTTACACTGCCAGCTGTTCGCCTTCCAGTTTCGTTTCCATGCGAGGGTACATGCGAGGGTATATCCGGGTGTCTAATGTTGCTGCTTAGTTGAACTGTCTATTCAGACGGAGTCTCCAGTAAGTATTTGTACTGTTTCATTTGAAAACTGTTAGACGGCGCTGCAATAGAGAAGGCTCGTTGTGCTGATCTTTTTCGTCGCGCAACTGCTACTCGGCCAAAGATCGCAGGGCAATATTCTAGCGTATCGTACCTCATTTTTGTGAGCAAGGCTACAATTGCGAGTAAGAAGATGATAATAAAGCTCAGCTTTGTGTTTTGAGAGATAAGTGACCGTGAACGTCAACAAGCATCAACCACGGCGTTCCGTTTTCAACTTCATGCATGTTTTTTCCAGCATCGCGTGCTTGTCCCAATTATTGTGCTCGCTGTAAATGCAAAGTCAGTCATTGACAAGATGACTTTACGTTATGTGGGGGCGAATTGGTGCCTCTGATAATGTCAAATCGCCAGATTTATTCCAGGGAACCACCCCAAATTGCGCATTTTGAATTAGAGGGTGGGCTTCACCGCATGACCCGAGCACCGTGCGTGCTAAAACTTCTTTTTATACCTGACATATCTTTATATCTTTTTATATCTGTTCCGTGCAAGTCGACATTTTATCTAGGGCGTGTTTTTGAAATGTTTCCGTACAAAATCTATATTCTAATTTTTCTACTAACGGTGGTTTGATACACACAACTGCTTTTAAATTCAGAGCATTTCAGTAACTCACGATGTCACCCGCGTTGACGTCCGTAGTCGGCACCGCACCCCTCCCTACTATATAAAAAAAATGCTATCCGGCGCCCGGTTTCGATCCCTCGACCCTGCGGGCGGAAGGCAATGTACATGGTGCTCTACCCACTGCGCCACAAAGCCGACACAGAATTGGACGCTATGAACGCGCCTTATATCGCTGACTCATTCAAATTACTGCTGACGAGCGCTCTCTCGTCAGTAGTTGCCGCAAGTGCAACAACATTAACGTAACGCAAACTACTTAACGTCTTGCGCCCCCGGAAATGCTCTGCATTTGATCATGCCCCTCGCGAGGGGGATGGTTCACCGCGTCTTGTCTCAGTCGCGGGACCCGTGGCGCCATCTGGCGGAGGCGCGGCACAACTCGTAGCACTTTCTTTGAAAAAGCGCCTCGAAAGCGCGGCAAATATGAAATAGGGATGACGCGCTTTCGAGGCAGTCCGCCGACGCGGGTGCTTTGCGTTTTCTTTTGCGTTGTAGAGGTAGCTTACTTTTTTACTCTTTCTTGTGCGTGGGGTTCGCCTCGCTTGTATAAAGCTGATGCCCCGAAGCAATGAAAAACTTATAGTTTCCATAAATATTTTTTATAATTTTTTTGACAACTTGACAAACACTTTGATGTTTATATTTTTTTCTAGCTATGATATATAAAATCATTGAAAAAACTGGTGTTATTGGAAAGGCCGTTAAATGATCTGCGTGTTGTATTCCTGTAATTAGTGCCTAACCAATTTTTTATCAGGAAAAAAAATTTTGGACGCCTAAAAATTGGTCAATTTTCCGGAGGTAGCGAATTAAGCTGGTTGGCGAGACATGTCAGCGATAACGATTAAATATGAACCGGACGGCCCGCCTCTGAATTCTTTCAGGTTTGTTAAATGATCTGCGTTTTCTATATGACATAACAATTTAAAAGTAGGACTGCCCGCAGCAACTGGGTTCGTTGCGTCTGTGCTTCTGGCATTCTACAAATATTGCCTCAACTCTTTACAAACAGAATATATAGCGCTACTTTCATTTTCGCCTTGTGTCTGTACACCCCGAACATATGCAGGTAAAACTAGCTTCCAGAGTAATTACATGTACATGGTTGGTGTCTTTTCTAAAGATACTGTATTGAAAAATTGTCTATGTTATGCTCAATCCGAATGACATCGTTTCAAACATCGTTTATTTGTTTGTCATGCCACGGGGTAAGCAAAACAACTTGGGTACACTAAAGGTTATTTTATATGGTCGCTCGCTGGCTTATAACCAAGGCGTCGAAAAAACTTGGTTGACAAGCAAATTTTTTCTGCCCCGTTCCCGGAAGCATATGACCAGGAGGGTGCATTGTCTGAACTTCAGAAAAACACAACATAAGTAAACACACATAACATGTGCTTCCGGTGTAACTTTTTCTGCCGTTTTTTATTGAGCTGTTCAAGCAACAAATCACCACCAACCAGCGCAATCCCCGGTTATGCCTAACGTGGATGCAGCTATGAGGTGTTTGGTATACCTCTGAAGTCTGCTGTGCACCCAACATCTTCTTTGTTTATTTTCTGTCACGAAATTGGCATCACACTATGCGTGGTATCCTTTTTTACATCGAATTATACGTTTGAATTGGCACTTAGACGCTACATCGGCGACATATCCATGTCTTTCGCTTCCATTATTTGGTTCTTAGTCTTGGCTTTAGACATACAACCTATTTTCGAAACTTAAGTACTTTCTTCATTATAAAGTCTATAACCAAACGATTTTCAAAGCTAACGCCCAGAGAACGCTCACGCATTTAAAAAAACGTCTGATTCGTAAGGTTACAGGTTTTCACAATCGAGGATTGCTGCATGCCATGCCACAATAAAGCCAGCCTTCTTTTCATTATTATTGTATTTAACGTGATTTTGTTAGGCTTTTTTTTTTAATTTTCCACACTCTAAAAACCAAAGAGTTTGACGTAAAACAGTGCGCGTGCACAGCGCACGTGACTGGGTCAATATTTTTGAAATCGCTCTCTTCTAGCGTTTAATTTGCAAAATTGTCTTTTATATTTCTGCAAATGTGGTAATACGGAGCATGTCTTGTCAGCATCAGGAATTAGTTCCAATGCCACTGTCTGCATTCGCCTTGGTGCTTCCTTAACGACCAGCAAGTATTCTGGTTTCTTTGGTAAATAGTGTAACTAAAGTTCCTGTTCATGTTGGCGGCTGAGATGATGCTGCTCGACGTGTTAGGCTGCTTTGTACCCTCCTTTAGCCGCCTGAACTGATGTTCCCGAATGAAACTCGTTGTGAGGGTTCACTGGTATTTGCCAGAACCTTCACATTTCTTGATAATGTAAGGGAGATGTTTTAGGCTCATGCGCCCTTTACGCATGATGTCATAGTTTGCATCTGTCATTATGACCATTTTCACGTTTTAGACTGATGGTCTTCTACACCCACACACGAATTGTTTATTTTTGTCTACCTCGCACTCATCGCATTATATTTTACGCACAAAGCACTCATCTAGACCTGGCGCTCTTTGGCCTAGATTTCCTTGCGCCGTACGTACACGCATACATACATACATAACATTCATACATACATACACACACATACATACATACATACATACATACATACATACATACATACATACATACATACATACATACATACATACATACATACATACATACATACATACATACATACATACATACACACATTGCGCATTTCTCTGACTAAATGTATAACATGTCATGCACGCGCCTAGAAACTCTAGTACACTCACCGTCTCCAATGCAGATAATTGCCAGCAAGCCAACCATATTTTTACTGGAGGTACTGGGGTCGGTTCCTGTGCTGGTCATCGTCAGCGCCCAGGCCTTGATGCACAAGAGCTGGCAGGCGACCAGCACAGCGCTCGCAATGAAGCAAAGTAGTGCCAACACTGCATCGACGCCAGAGTACTCGAAGTATGCCAGGATGACCTGTAGAGTACCCTGGAAGGACGCGGAAACAAGGTGGGGCAGAAAGAATAAATAATGTCTATTCATAACGCCTAAAAAAGGAAGAAGACTCATTGAATGACGAGCGCCGGGTGCAAGGTTTCTCGTTGCCTCGGTTTATCATTTTTACGCTGGAATAGTAAAAAAACTGCGGCTATCTCAAATGTACTAAAATTATGTTTCGGTTGCAGCAAAACGCACATGGTGAAATACGAATGCAGTGGCTTTCTAAGAGTCACTGAGTCTCCGCAATACTCTACTATAAATACCCGTACTCTAGCCGAGTGGTGATGAGTTGAACAAGTCATTACCATCACCTGTAACCAGCAGTGAAATCGTTCTACAAAGGCTATGTTAGTGTGTGTTTGAAGAGTTTTTTGTGTTTTTTTTTACTATTCCCATTAAGCATACTTTCCTCTGTGTTGCTTATTTTGGTTTTGGAGCTCCACTGTCCTGGTAAATTCATCAGCCAGCTGTATTTCATAAATAAAGGAAATCAATTACTTAAAATGTCCAGGGACGCCCCCCTTTAGACTAATGCAATGCGCATCAATCATTGGCGAAAAAATGTTATCTTGAAATGCAACATTGGGACACCTCATAACAAACCTAGGAGGCCGAAGAAACGATGGCCCTTATCCCTGTACAGATTTATAGCAATCAGTCATACTTAGATGGCAATTTCACTGTACAAGATCCAAGGATCTTTGGGCGAAGTTGATTCTACAGAGCTCTAAGGAAGTTGTACATGGTACCGGAACCACTTAAACAGGCTTATCCTAAAGGGGCCCAGATATCTCCTTTTTTACCTTTTCCGACAACATTCCTTCGTCTTTGACGACCCTGAATTCTTTTTGTTCTTTCGTGAAGTCTCCCTCGGTGCACCTGAAACAATACGAACGTCAAGTATAATTTTCTCGTAACGGAACTCTGTCGGTAATTATTTACACTAACTTTGACCTTATTTATAATGGGCATTTTCTTATGCAAAGTATAACACAGAAGCGAAAAGCAGACGACTTGGCGGTGCCGTCGTGGGTAGCTCTGCGAAAATAAATAATTGGCAAAACGTGTTCAACAGCATAAAGAGTGCATGGGCACAATGCAGAGTCTATAAATCTTATATAGCATAACACAGTACTACACACAGGTAGCATCAAGTGCCACCTGCAATATGATTTAGATCAACTGTGCGCTGGAGTAATAAAAACTGCTGGGATAGTCCTGTCACCAAACGTGAATAACAAGCAACGTCCACGAGGAGTTGTTCACGATTTTGATTTTAGTTTGGATGTTCGAAGCTTAATCACTGATGTTTTTTTTACTATAAAATTTTTACAGATAAAACATGCTGCTGTGATGGACCATTTTTTTACGGCCTTTCTAACCATTTTTTTTCAGTGTGCAAGTTACCACACTTCTGATTCCTTAGCTCACTGAAACTTCCTAGAATTATGCCGGAGCCAGAGTAGAAACGGGCTGGTGACAACGCGTGTTCGAAAAGAGAGGCGTAATGACAGTAAATGATTTGGCTTTTATGCTCTCGCGTCGCCGATTTTCGACCGTGTCGGCACGATCTCAGAACTTAGCAAGAGCAGAGTGCGTTCACTATCTAGATGTGTCAATAAGGAGCAGTGATTACTCTAGACGCTTTAGTTCTGCGTACAAGCAGCATAAGTGACAACGGCGGAGCTCGCTCTCAGGCGGACCGTCTTCTCAGAAGGGCAGTGAAGGACAAATGCTGGTGTTGACTCGCTATGTTTCGGGTATTCCAAGTACGCCTACTTGAGTGATCGACCTGCTGGAGAGCGGGTAGCTCCTTCATTTACATTTATAAATTTTTCGCCCTTTCGAGATGTCATTATTTTATAGAAAGTAAATTGTAGCTAAATATTGTTTTAGTAAACTACGTGCTGCCTTCTGCTCGCTGTCCTCTTGTTTTGTCAATAGTGTCATACTATATATGGTATTGACTTAGATCAAACCGCCTACTGCTATAGCGATGTCTTAGGTGTCTGTGGACTGTATCTTCTTTTAGCGGTTTTTGCTGTAAAACAAAATGTAAAAACATTTTCTGGACTTCTACTATATCTATAGAAGAATGTGTGTTGACAGCTGATGGGAATGTGAAAACCGTTGCCTATACTGGGCGCGAAATTATCACCATAAGTCCCGCAAATTGAGCTCCGCAATATATAAATGTAACAACATACACGCTTCGCTGTCTGTATTTCTGCTTAGATACGCGGATTAAAATGCAAGTTAAAGAGCCTTCGCTCAAATGATGGCTTGTCGCAAGGCGTACTCAGCTGACGATGGAGATTGCGACATATCGAAACGAGCTTGACGTTGAGCTACTTGGTAGACATTTTGCCTACTAAGAAAAATCGAAGTCCTTTCATCTAACAAAAGCAGGGTTGAAACGCGAAGCTTTCTTTACGGGAAATTAAGTGCACGTTTGCTATTGATTTGTTTCAATTCGATTTATTCAACAGTCCGAATAGCTTAGAGGATGAGTGGATGGTTACACTTTGCACGGAAGATACACCGTCGACAAATGCTTCGACCGTCTCTGAAGGGCGCAATTAGATAGACGCCGGCTTCATAACGCGAGGCAGATAGGTTTGACTCCAACCACGGGAAGCATTTTTTTAGTTTCTTCGCGTTTAATCATCCTCATCATTATTGTCACATGCTTTTTGTGAAAACCTATTGCGTAAAGTAGGTTTTGTGTTTCCTGAAGTGCGCTTTGGTATTATTATCTACGCCGCCAATGAGGCATAAAAACCTTAGCTTCAAAAAAAGCGCAGCGGCAGGGAAGAAATAAGTGGCGAACAAGACTGATGAACATCTTTTGTTTTTGCCTCTGTGCTGTTTTTGAAGCAGACAAAACGACCGGTTTCAGCTTCCTGTTAACGGGCTCAATCTAGTCGAAGCGTCAGACACGAGATGGCTAGCAGGGTGCTCTATCCTATCCGCAAAATATAACTCAAAGGTGGTTTTTCCGTTCAAAGCGAATCGTTTTCATCCACTTGTGTTTACGAGATTACGGTGGTGCTGTGCATGATCCATCTGTTCTAGTGATTGCGTGACGCTGCTTCAAGGTTCATTGTGAAGGTAATGAAGAAAATTTCCCCGCATTTCCCCGAGGGGAAGAATGTGAAAGTGCGAATGCAGGAGTTGAATTTGCGCGGTTCGGTAATGTTCGCGAAAGAGAGATCACACACACACACACAACTACAAAGAAAGAAAGATGCATTTATTCACAGACACCTATTTGTGTTGTCGTTGTACTTGATTGCTAGAGCGGATCTCAGCTTTGAAATTTCGTGTCAGTACTCCTTTAAGCGGGTGCATTAGCCCTTCTCACGCCCGATTCTTGGCCAATCGCCCTAAGTGGGTATGTGCTAAAGAAATTAGGAACTCTTCTTGGCCAATCGCCCTAAGTGGGTATGTGGTGCGGACGGACGGACGGCGGTGGACGCGTGATTCAGATTACTTGGCCAATCGCCCTAAGTGGGTATGTGCTAAAGAAATTAGGAACTCTTCTTGGCCAATCGCCCTAAGTGGGTATGCGGTGCGGACGGACGGACGGCGGTGGACGCGTGATTCCGGGTCGCTTAAGAAGTGCATTCGCACTTAATATCTGAAATAGAAAACCCTACCCGCCGTCCTTCGTTGCTTCAAGTTCATTTGGGGCATACAGATCCTCTAGCAACGTTACTGGGACTCCTGGGTGTTCCTTCAATGTCTTCAGGTCCTCGAACATTGCTGCTCTCTTCTCGTGCATCAGCACCCAACGGTCAACGCAGAACGGTAGGCGGGGGCTGTTGGTTACTAGCAGGCGCGTCTGAAACAATGAAACGGCTCACGTGGAGGGCTTTCTTCAAGTTGGAACAGTACACACTCCACGTGGCTTACGTGCAATAAAGTTACCAGTGGTTGAGTCTGGTGACATTGCTGTTTTTCTTCTGAGTAGACTTGCAGGCTGTCAGCTAGACTTGTCCATCTAAACTACGGAAGGCATCTAGACTTGAGCACAATTCTCTGTGGAGCGTATGCCCCTTCATTGAACAAACGTGACAAAAAACTGCACATACATCAGTCTCTCTGAAGAAGGACAGTAGTACCGCATGTTCGCACTGAGTAGTTGGCACGAATTTGAGAACAACACACTACCTCCACAATTTCTCTGTAAAGGCACTTATTTCTGTGTAAAAACTCTTAATCCCGTGTTTACTGAGAGTGCTGCAGTTACATTAATATTGTTGCAACAAAATTCAGACCTTTTAGCGGGAAGTACTTGTACCTGCCCCTTTTGAACGGCGCTGAGTTACAACGTCGTCAAACAGTATCCGCCGTTTGGTTTACAAGCAGTTCGACGTTGCTTGGTACGCAGTTAGTTGCCATTCCTCTTTCTCACAGTAGCAGAGAGAAAATTAAAATGACACATAGGAGAGATTACGCTTGCACAAACACATTTTTAGTCGCGCGGTGGACAGACGTGGCCGCCTAGCCAGACACACAGCCACCAGAGCAATGTAATGGTTCGCTTCGAAAAATCCTAATCTACTGAGCAACTAATTATACATCTACGCTGTTCGGTCTCAGTAACGTAAGGCTAGAGGTGGGTTTCAAAGCTAACTGCCTAAACTTCCACAACCATAACTGCCAACGCTAAAAAGAAAGAGAGCAGCAATTATTACAACCGTAGTTTTCAATGTGAAATCATTGTCAGTTTAATTTCGTGCATTCCTTTAGAAAATAGCGATGGTTTGGTATCCTTCAGATCTGTTAGCCTCCTGACACGTTTGATTTGTTCTGCAATTCTTTTATTAGAGCGTTAGAAAGATGTGCACGTGGGGTGCGTCAAGGCGGACAGGTTTGTCAAATACGCTTTTAAGCCACACAAGCGCTGATGTCCTCTGCAACTTGAAAAAATCAGTGTTTCCAATAGTTTTATATACGCGCCGAATTGTATCAAACGAAGTTTTATAAAAATGACAAATGAACTCGTTCACTTCTGTCGGTCAAAAAATATATCAATCACCAGTTACTTAGGGCACAAGCACTAGGATAACTGCAATATATCAGGTCGAGTGGTTATTTGTTAAAACAGTTCAAAGAGCAAGGGTTCGAGCTTAGTTTCCCATGTGAGCTTCCGAAGGACAGCCAGCTACAATTCCTGTACTTACGTTTGTCTTTGGAACCAGAACATATGTGCGCGGAATACTGTCCTAGGCCCGCAAAGCCACTTCGAAGTTTCACATTAAGGCACTCCAAACTAGTAAAAAGTGGAACATCTTTTGCGGCGTTATAAGGTCAGCTGCGTGAAAGTCGTCTGCATAAAAGTGAGAGCAGATAATTGGCGCAGATCACCACGCTTATCGGGGCAGGTTTCCCAGAACACAGATCGCACAGGAGTGCCCAGAAACTAATAAAAGTGGTGAATTCAACAGAGGAGTCTGGGAAGTATGGTCGTCCGGTGGTGAGGAATAAGATTGTTGTGATACCGTACATGCACTATTTGTCGGATGGCCTGAAGAATGTTTCGGAACGTTACCGAGTTTGGTGCTTTTTTCTTCTCCGAATAAGCTTGGCAGTCTTTGAAAATTGGTGGAAGCGGAGTTGTCCGGACAGCAGTCTGGCAGCGCTTGCAATGTTAAACATCTTTCACCATTTGTTCTCTGGTACCGGCATTATTTACTCGTTCGCTAAATTTCCCCAGGTGGTCAAAATTCTTCCGGAGCCCCCAATTACGCCGCGCCCGTCACCTGTGTATAGTCGTCGCGTTAAACCTCATAATCAAATCAAATCATCATTCTTTACTCAGTACCTTTATCATGCGACGACGTATATATTGGCAAATCAGGGAGGTTCATCAATGCACGGCTCATGGAGCACCGGAGGTCACTTCAAAAGAATGCATATCCGCACACCACTCGGCACTGCGCGACCCACACCAATGGAAGACAAGCGAGCTGTAATTCACTGTTTAAAAATGCGCGGCTTTTGTGGCCGCACAATGCAGCCGATGATAGAGGCGTTTCACATACAAAGAAACGAAGGCAAGTGTGAAAGCCATGCTCCTGTGAAACTACATGAAAGGGAATTTGTTTTGCTGTCAAAAGCGATAACGTACGGCCATTTTTTTGCGTACAAGTTGGCTAATCTTGTATTTATCACACCCCAATATTGAGGTGACTCCCTAGGCATGCGTTTGTTGTGGGAGTATATATTTGTGTTGATGCCTAATAAAGAAGTTGCTAGTTACACCGTCGTGTGTCTCCTCTTCTATAGCCCTAGACTGCAAGCGCTTTTTAACGATGCACTCGTGACACATTTTACGAAACCGGACTACTAGAAATAACACTACCCTTTATGTACTTTATACCGCTGTATACGTTAGGTAGAACACGTGTAACGAGGGACACCCAGTATGAAATCAACAGAGGAATACCGCAGAAACCTAACACGAATTCCTGTCGGGCAACAAAAGCTTTGTTGTGACAGCGAAATTCCTGTTGTTACGACAAAGCCATTTGTTACGACACGTATTTCTGTCGTAACGAGAAAGTCAGTTTTCTTGAAGACAAACATTCCTGTAGTCACGGCAGAGCTTCCATTTACGCTACTCTTTACAATGGACGATAACCTTCAAACCATGCGCAACTAGCGACGGAACATCAGGATCACGACAAGACAGGAATTTGCCACGGCAAAGCATCAAAATGAGTACACGAATACCACACACGATAGAACATCTGAATCCCGACAGGACAGAAATACGATAACACGACAATACAACACGCAAAAAATACCACAAACTACATAAATGTTTCTGGTCATTTTTGACTGGGAAATAATATTTGGTCCATGGCATCGGATTCTAAAATGGCCTGCGACCTCGAGAAAAATTGTAGCACAGGTAACAAACATTCCTTCTACTGGGCTACAACAGCTTACCTTGTCCGCGAGGATTCCCTTTGGTCCTATTACTTGTTCGAGGATGCAACGGGCCACCCGAGGATCTTGTGCGCTGGTTGGATCGTCCAGCAGGTATATGTCGCTGCGCGAGTACACAGCTCGGGCAAGGGCTACGCGCTGCTTTTGGCCTCCGCTCAGCATTTCGCCCTGTAACAGTGCATGTGAGGGCATTGAGACACGGTTTAAAAACAATATCTTTTTTTTTTGTAGCTAAACGGCAAAATGTTGGTCTGTATTGTTACTGGATTCAATGGCGGGGCCGAATAGCAGGTGTAAGAAGGCTTGAAGACTACGAATATAAAGGCAATACCGTCGCAAACTACTGAAACTGCTAACGTGGCTTACGCTTGGAGCCCGCACGGATTCCTCACCACCATTCGAATTTGCTGTTTGCTTTCAAAACCAACTTCGTTGTATGTCCAAAACAACGCATAATAGGGCCAATATATATTTTGCACCAACGACCGCTTTCTGCGCTGCGCACTATATATATATATATATATATATATATATATATATATATATATATATATATATATATATATATATATATATAGTGCGCAGCGCACAAAAAAATATATATTGGCCCTATTATGCGTTGTTTTGGACATATATATATATATATATATATATATATATATATATATATATATATAGCGAGGGCAATGTCCAGGACCTGCCATTCCGGCGCCGAACCCGCCGGCCTTAGGAAGGCCTTCCGTCTCCCACGGCCATTCGCACAACACTTTTTGGCCTTGTTAAAGTTCGCGGGTTCGACAAGAGACAACCTTTATGATTTCGGCTTCTGAGTCGTGCCTTCATGTCCGGTAAATCAGGAAAGTATATGAGAGAAGCTGTGTACGCAAGATTTGAATATTTCCTTCTCAATGAATCATCGTTTGTCATTGCAGTAGGTCCGAAAGAGCCGCTTACTTGGGGTCTTTCATTTGGAAAAAGAATGCTTCACTAAAGGTAGATAACATGTAGAGAAATGTAGATTACGTGTGCCTTGAAGATATTCGGCAAGTGTTCGGAATGGCTGTATGTATTTTTTGAAGAGGTGTATCCCGAACACTAATCAGAAAATTTCTTTTTGTCATTGTACGTCCGCCTTACCTTCTCACCGGCTTCGGTGAGATCGCCAGCAGGGAACATGTCGATATCTCGAACGAGCTGGCAAGCTTCCAACACTCTGCTGTAGAATTCACAGTCAAAGGTCCGTCCGAAGGTTATGTTGTCTCTTATGGTCATGTTCAGGACCTGAGCCGCTTGTGCCACAATCCCAATTTTGCCCTACAATAGAATCATGCAAACAAACATTCAGAGCTGTGAAAGTGCAGGTTTCAGAATTCACATACGTCAGGTTAGATTACAGCTTGTTTTTACTATATCATCAGGATGCCGTCACTTTTCCAATGCTTTCTCTCTCTCTCCCTTCATGTCAGGCAAACTTACTGGTTCTTTTCGACTAGAGGTAGGTTTTACTGAAGCCATGGCTACATCATCAAATTGGCAGGGTGTGGACGAGACTGGATCACCAATTGTACGCCGGCTCCTGTTTTTGAACGGAGTGTGGCGGACTATCTGTGCCCCTCTTCCTGTACTGCATGACTGTCCGTTCATGAAAAAGGCTGTTCTCCATTCTTGACGACAGCCGTAAGATTAACTGGAAAGTAACAAAAGCGCTTCTTGGCTCCCTCATGACAACTCTCCTGTGCGAACGGCTATAGAGACGTTGTTGTTCGGATCGCAATGTGCTCACAGTTGATTTGTTAGCGTTTAGTGTATTGATAATTTTACTTTTACTCGGAATATTTACTTTTTGTGTCTGAGTAAAATATTTCTTCATCTTCCTTCCATGTCCACTTTTATGCGTAGGGTGGCCCATGACTGACGTCCCGGCCTTTGCAACTTTCTTCTCTGCTTCAGGTGAAAAAAGTGTTTGCGGAAGCATGCGTGTGGTTTTACATCGAAGATTTGGGGCACTCGCACTGTTCGCCGGATTTGAATGAGGCGCGGAAATAGCCGCTAGATGCATTGTGCTCGCAGCGCGAGCCAGTTCTCATGCTGTTTTATAAGAAAAACTTTCTGGGACTCTTCCCCGAGATGTGTCTCCTTTTGAAGGCACCGATTGTGAGGTAGTGCTTCAAGAGTGCGTTGCGACCGTCGCCCACCACGCTTCTGACTCGGTGCCACACTGCTCCTGTCGTCTTACGGTGTGGCGGCGTCGGGGCTGCACCGTTGGCCCGCAAGCGGTATCTTTTAAAGCAATGCTTTACTACTTTCGTCCAGTGGTTTCGCCGCCGATGCGCAAGTTCACCTTTTCACCGCAGACACACCCCCAAAGACACACTGCTCAAAGCGAATTGCGTGATTTTCCTTGCCTGCTTTCGGCGCTGAGCACAAGGCCCCGTTTTCAGTCGCTCTGCTCAGCGGTTGCGGCCGCTCAGCTGATCGGCAGCCGACCAACCCCGCCTCCTCCCAGGCATGTGGCGCTGGGTCGTCTCGGGGTACGTGACTCGTCTTGCGCCCGGCGAAGAGAATAGCCCCGTTCGCCGTGAATGAAAGCGTGGCGGGCCTCCTTCTGTGAGCATTGCGTGGGACCGAACGGCGTTCAGCTGTGGTCGGCAAGAGAGCTACATCAAAGGTTAAAGGGGTACTGACACAAAATTTTGAAGGCGAGATAACTTCGGAAATAGATTGCTGTGGACACATATACATCATCTGCAAAATATCAGCGGCGAATACAGCCTGGAACATATTTAAAATCAATTTTAAAGTGTGAGAAACGCAACCGAGCAGCCAGCAGAGGACCACGCGCAATCGACATCCCGTGGGTATTTTGTAAATAAACAACATCCACACACGTCACGAGTTTGTGTTTGCCGCTTCCGCACTGCCGGCGCCTTTTGCCGGCTCGCCCGGCTCGCCGCTCCAATCGGAGGGCCGGATGGCGGAGCTTCTGCTCTCGAGAACGAACGACCCGATCGTTGGCGGCGGAGGCGCCGTGAATTCGTCACCTCATCGGGCAGCTTGCCGCGACCAAAGTTCTACAGCGATTCCAGGCACTCTGTTTCTATTACTGTTGATTTACATTGGACGCGAAAACGCGCCGGAGACACGAAAAGCCCACTGAGCGAGCCGCACGGTCGCTGTGCAGGCGGCGGCCACGGCCGCGAAGTAGCCCAGGCCGGCGCCGGTAGCTCGAGTGATAGCTTGTTACAGCTGCACGAAATTGCACCCAAGTCCAAACCCCGGCAGTTTATATGAGAAAAGAGTTAATGATGCGATGGCGGGTTTCATTAAAAATTGTCATCTGCACCGCTTACGAGAGCGGCAATCGAATATCCGCCGCAGTGCTAAGCCGAACACATCTGTAGGCGGACCTGTAGGCAGACCGCCCGGCTGCTCCCAGCGCGCGTCGTTCTCTAGCCGCGGCAGCATTTGCACTCGCAGCGCCTGCGTCACGTGCCCGGTCGCTTTTTAATTAAGCGTCTCACGAGATCAGTACGGGGGGGCATTGGCAGAAACTGCCGGCGACACGGATTCGACAGGGCTACGGCAGCTTTGCTCTGTGATATCCCTCCGACGGTCACGTGGTCAGCTTTGTTCACACAAAATCCATCGTTTCGCGGCACCCGCTGAAACCGAAACTGCGACTGGCCGCATTGAAAATGCCTCTAATTAAACAACGCTTGCACGCTGAAGCAAATGAGGTTTCTACAGGTGATAAGCTGTAGCTACTTATAAGCACTAGTAGCTACTTATAAGCACTAGCTACTTATCGCAACAAAAAAAAACAAGATGCAAAATTTGTGTCAGTGCCCCTTTAACCAAGCGAACCCAAGACTCAACCAGAGTAAGCCGTGCTTTTGCTTTGCATATCCAATTTCACAATACACACACGCCACACTAGAAGGCAGATTCCACAATATACTTCGGGCACTGCCTGTTACAATGCCATGCGAACACCCCTCGCGTTGCGTTGCGTCTGCGTTTGTTATTGGCGCTGGGTCCCGCGAGGAGCGTAAGCTCTCTATCTAGTACATCCTGCGTGGTGGCGCAGAGGTTGCCACTTCTTTTCTCTGTTGTTCGTACACTGGAAATCCAAATAAGCCCGATCTTTGGTGATATACATAAAAGCCAAACTTAACTTTCCATGTCTACAGCGATTAGTAAAGAGGCAATGCCGGAAAATTAAAATGGCTGATATCTATACCCCAGTGGGTTGTACTTCAAAACAGGAATCCTGTCACCCGCCGCGGTGGCTCAGGGGATAAGTCGTTGCGCTGCTGAGCACGAGGTCGCGGGCTCAATTCCTGGCTGCGGCAGCCACTTTTCTGATGGAGGCAAAAAGAAAAAACTCCCGTGTGTGCGAGATTTCGGCGCACGTAAAGATCCCCGAGTGGTCAAAACTACTCTGGAGCCCTCCACAACAGCGCGGCTCATAGCCTGCGCTGCGTCGGTGCGTTATACTCTGCAATCAAATCAATCAAATCAATCTTTTTGTAGCCCGTCTTGCGTGAGCGCCACTGTTAAACTAGCGCAACCACAACTACACTAGAGAGAGAATGTCGTCCCCATAACAACAACTGAAAGAAGTGTAGTGGCGAAATTGAATACTTTTGGTAAAGGAGCCCAGTAAACACGAAATAGCAAAGAACGACCAGGCCGTCATTTTTATGAAGTTTCTGTTGTCAGGGAAAGCTTTACGTTGAACAGAAATATAAAAGGCGGATGCGTTAACGCAGACCGCTATGAAAAGCGAAACGTACAAAGAGCATCACGTTCTCTGCTGTGTTGGAAAACGACGTGTCATCCTTACGCGAACATTATCGAGGGAACGGATCATTGGGTGAGTGTGTCAACAGCACGACGCCTCCGCCTGGCTTGCGCGTAGCGCCGCCATGTGTCCACTGCTGCCGTGGCTGCTGCTTTAGCTGCCGTTTCAGGCGCATTGTATATGGTTGTGTCGCTCCTTCAACGGCTCGTCGCAGATCGTGACTGACCTTGCAGTCGTGCTTTCCGCATTTTTTGCACACCTGAAGAGCGCGGGCAGGTATCTGGAGGTGGGAAGCAGAAGATGTTTCCACTTCTCCGCTTCGATGAGCGCCGCTAGCCTCGTCTGAAGTGACACAGGCATATTGGCCTCGAAAGACGCGCTTAGTTCATAAGAATGGCTTTAGTCTCCAAAATCCTGGAGCGCACACCTCCAGGGCACAAGGTTTGTGCCATTGTGCCATTGGCTACCTAGTCTAGTAACGTTGGTCGGTGGCAGCAGCCTGCCCATTGTTCGGTTCCTGCTCATACTTGAATTACATTGTCAGCATTAAAAAGCATTAAAAAGTTAATGCTGATTACAGTTGTAAGTTATGAAGAAATGTGCACCTGCCTGCATTTACCTTAGAAGAACATAGTGTTTTACACTAGACATCGGAAAAAAAGGCGCCTGTAAAGAATGCTAGGCTCGTGTTTGGATGCAGTTGACGTATTTCTGAGTTTCGACAAAAAAAGTACATGACTCTCACGTCCACAAACGCGTTTTAAACAGCCCAAGCTTTTCTACCTTTTCACGTCCTGCTTTGATCGTGTAATATTTGTAAAGTACATTCTATTAGCGACACAAAAGGAGGAAATGATTTTGTAGAGTGCAATTTGTACACACGAATAGCTTCCAGCCTAAACTGCCGGGAACCTCTAATTTATCAATTACCCGTTGACAGCAACGGTAAGTACTTTAATCCCTAAAAGAATATACGGTTCACAGCGGATATAACGTGGCTTTACTGTTGGCTCTCGCGTTTAAGAGATGATAAATCTTGAGCTGATGCTTTTGTGATACGATGCCTTCACCTATCATCCTTCATGTGGGGAGTGTAAGCTATCATAAATAGGTTGTGTGAAGGATCAATGAAGTTAATCTTAGTATAAGCTGGAAGTAGCACAGGACAACGTTTTAGGTGGAATACGGACATTGCGGTATAACGTGAAATTGCTTGTGATTGCGTTTGAAGCCATCGGGTCTGTGCCTGTATTCACCTCGTTTGTGTACCCTGCCTGCACGGTGCTCCTTTGACCCTTAAACTTTCACTGCTTGTGATTTTACCGTTTTCCCCTCAAAGTCGCGTTCACTAGAGCTCACCTTCAGCCGAAGGCAGCCGCCCAAGCACCTCATGTTGCCCGTTATTGCAGATAGAAGGGACGATTTCCCGCTCCCCACGGAACCGATGACGGCAAAGAGAGAACCGCCCTGCATGTCCAGATCGACACCGTGTAACACGGCTGCGGCATCCTTGACGTCTCTTTTCGTCCAGGAGAATGAGCAGCCTTTTATGGTAACTTGCCCATCTGCATTACAATAACAAGTGACAGCTTACAACGCAGTTCTGTTAACAGTACATCGTGTGGTCTGTGTGAACAAAAAAAAAATAGCTACGGGTTCACACGTGTGGATGATATTTGGCGGAACAATATTAGGTGCACTACCCGAGCTGCGTGGGGACAAAGATAGTGCCTGCAGAGAAAAATAGTGGAGAATGGATTGGTAGATATTCACGCATGCGTGAGCACTCACGCATGCGTGAGAACCAGTTCAATTCACCTTACGGGATGGCTGGGTTGTGTGCCACTTTCTTTTGCATTTATGGGAAGTGCCGTCGCATGCGCCTGAGTATTCAGTGTTTTGATAAGAAGAAAATTCCGGTATATGGTGTCTGCGAGTATTCAAAATTAAGAGTAAATTTCATTCGTCGTAGTCGATGTACACATCCGTCATAGTCGATGTTATATATAGGAGAGTTGTCATTATTATTTAGTAAGTAGCCAATACAACATAAGGCATACCTGCCAGTTGGTCGAGGTCTGGTTTACGGGCTTCCATTTCGCAGTGCTCTTCAGCACGGAAGAACGTCATGAGCCTTCGACAGCTCCGAGACACCTTTATTTAGACACACAAAGGACGAAATTTGGTTAAAAGCCCTTGCTGTTGCGAGATAAACTGCTAACTAAAAGCTCTGCCATATTCAACACCCAGTTACATTGTCTGGTCGCTCAATCTTTTGTAATACCCCAGTCCTTTAACACCCTATAAAACACCGTCTAACACCCTATCATTTGGTTCCCACATAAGGCGAACACTTCAGTGGTGGTGATTGCTTGCATTCGGTCAGAAGTCTACCCGCTTGCTTACAGCATGCCTTCCGCCTTCCCTCTGGAAGGGTACTTAAGTATGCCGTAAAGATAGTGCCATGATGGGGTAAATGCATAATGGGGATTATTATTCGCTTGACTGAAAGTGGGGAGTGCATCGCAAACCGGAGGCCAAACCGTAATCTAACCTGTGTACAGTTCCTGTCCGAAAATATACTCCGACGTTTGCGCGACTCCACATACTTCGCAGCAGCCACCAATTCTGCCGATGCCTCTATTTAGGCAGATAAGCGCAGAAAAAAAAACATGAAATTGTACCAGATGCATTTAGAATAATGAAACCCGCGAAAAAATTAGTTATAGGAGAGCGGAGAACCGTACTCCTACACGGCGCCAGTACACTGCCCGCGTACGTGCGCATGCATTTAACCGGTTGGCGTGCCTCTACGCAGGTAGAGTGACACCGGTCGGCTGCTGGGTTCCGGTGCCGGGATTGGCATGGTACACGGTATCCGCTTGTCTTAGTGCTTTCTTGGATCCCATGTTCACAACGTTTTTCTTCAAATAGTTCCCTAGCAGTGAGTTATCAAAACAACAACGCGCAATTATTTCACTTTTGAAGTGAACGCCTTAAGTCTCTGTGTCAGAAGCCCACGCGTTGTGACGTACAGAAAATAAATGATCCAAAAGAAGCAGAACCTGCGCGAGCCAGGTAGGGAGAGCGAGGATCGCGTGCTAGGGAAGGGCAACAGGAATGCGCGAGGAAGGTCTGAGGCGGACTCGCCGCAAGGGCTACTCAACCCGTCCGAGACAGGACAACAGCCGTAGAGTTTCATACGTTCCACTTGTCCTTGGCATGGCTCATGAACAGGCTCAGAAGTTGCCTCTGACTGCAAAAAAGCAACAATACTACTGCAAAAGAATAACCCAATTTGTTTTGTTTGTTTAAAATTAAAGCAGCGGAAAAATGTTTGTCAGGGAATATTTAGAAGCTTCATGCAAGATGAAAAAGAAAAAGATCTTGCCCTGTTTTGATAGTTTTGGCTTCCAGCCAAAAAAGGAGCCTCTTGGCTAGCCAAGCCAAGTAGGCGAGCACCGTCTCTAGCTGCAATGGCGGCACCCATGACGGCCCGCGATTGCAGCGCCACAGTTCCCACTAGTATATATACTAGTGGGAACTGTGGCGCTATATATTAGTATAAAATTCTATGGCTGAAGTGACGTTGCAGCCGTCCCGCGGCACGCGCCGGTCTATGGGACCACTATGAGCACTGTATGAGAACTCTATGAAAATTCTATGAGAACAGCAGCTCCAAAAGGGGCCGGGCCGCTCGCGCACATGCAATACGATCCGTCTTGAGAAGTGAGGGTACCGAAGAGGGCAAACAGGCTGCTCCAGGCGATGGCTATACACCGGAACGCAGAGCTTCAGAAGGTGCTCTCGGGGGATCGCTGAAGACGAGCGCGGCCGCAAAATTCAACAGACAGTTCAAGAGTAGATCAACACAAGTTTAAACTAGTGAGACCTTCGCCTTCACACTTTTAAAGTTCTACGCATCCCTGTAAAACTTCAAAAACTTGTCTCTTTCGCTCATGAGACCACGGGATGAGTTACTAACCACAGACGTATTATTTTGGATAGCCACGGACGGCAAGAAACCTGTGTCAAAAAGATATTAGAAATTCCTAGTTATCTGAGTAACTTTGCAAACTTCACTGCGGTGCTTTTAAGAACGCATGTTAAGGTTTAGTGTTTTGATGTTCGAAACTAATCAAACTTCCAGAGAATTCTTGTTATAATCACACGTCTAGTTACAACTGCAGATTTAAATGGCTCCGGTGGCCCAAGAACCAACAACCATAAAACATCAGTTTGATTTGAAGTCTCTTAACTGCAGTACCGTCACAAGTTTAATTGAAACACCATTGGGACACATCGCCTTTTATTTTCTTTACTTTATTCACGGCTAAAAAGCTCGATAACACCTGGTTTAATGGCATCCGGAATTTCCCTTCGTAATGGGCTGTAACAGGTAGCTAGGCGGTTATTTCGAGCTACTAATTTTTGACCTTTGTGAATAACTTTATTTATAGCGCTGAAGAGTTCATTTCAGTGCTTTTTCGGGTGGGGGTGGCTTGCTAAGACAAACATTATCAAGGAACCTACCGGCGTTTTCAGCCTAATGGTATGTGGCAGGTAGCCCGTGAAGATGTCCATTAATGTGAGGATGTAGACGCAGGCAAACACAGTAGCAGGACTAAATGTTACATCCCCGCGCATAATGGTGACAGTACCAAACGCAATAATGATCATCTGCAAAAAAAAAGACAGAACCTTAGGGCGGAAAATAATTCATGCTGAAGTAGGAGTTTATTTTGATTGATTGTAGGATTTAACGCGCCGACGCAACGCAGGCGATGAGGAGCGCCGTAGTGGAGGGCTCCGGATTAATTTTGACCACCTTGGGATCTTTAAGGTGCGCCGAATTCTCGTACACACGGGCGTTTTCGCTTTTCGCCTCCATCAGAAAAGCGGCCGCCGCGGCCGGGAATCGAACCCGCGACCTCGTGCTCAGCAGCGGAATGCCACCACGGTGGGTAAATAGGAGTTGAAGGGTGTTAGCAGTTGGTAGTGTCTGTGAGTACGTAACGCTTTGATACAATGGTCGCATGCGAACGATTACGATTTTATACATTCCATGGGAATGACGGCTAAACATGTTGTACTGTGTACATACAACCTGTTCAAGGGTAACATTGTGGCAATTCAAGCTCATTGTTTGGCGAGTGCTCATTTGCAGGGAGCTTAAGGACGCGGGTTCAATTCCCGGCCGTGGTGACCGCTTTTCTGGTGGAGGTGAAAAGCGAAAACGCCCGCGTGTTCGAGATTTCGGCGCACGTTAAAGATACCCAGATGGTAAAAATTAATCCGGAGCCCTCCACCACGGCACGCCTCACCGCCTGTGTAGCGTCGGCGCGTTAAACCCCACAATCAATCAATCAATCAATCAATCAATCAATCAATCAATCAATCAATCAATCAATCAATCAATCAATCTATCTATCTATCTATCTATCTATCTATCTATCTATCTATCTATCTATCTATCTATCTATCTATCTATCTATCTATCTATCTATCTATCTATCTATCTATCTATCTATCTATCTATCTATCTATCCATCGATTCGCAGGGAGTGTTCGGCCACAAGACTGCACTGTTCCTCAGACTGCGGTGATATTTAGTAAGCATTAGGCAATTTTAAACGCCCCTCACCCACAAAGGGGTTAGAGCCCCGAACATCTGCTCGAGGAAGCTCTCTCGCCGACACCATGGATCTTCACAATGGAGTGTATAACCTCTATAGTCTTCCTTTGATACCCGACTTGGCTCCCCCGCCTACTGAGACATTACCACCAGCGATACAGCTTCTACATTATGGAAAGAGAAAAAAAGACCGCATCAAGGCCCTCACTCCACTCGACTTTTTATACGCTCTGCCCTCGCTCCCAAGATCAGCCTAAATTTTCATAAACACATATTTTGCCACTGTTAACCTTACCCCAGAGACCTTCCGTAAATGGTACACATCGTCCCTGCCGCCTCGACGTGCCTCCTGCCCCTCCCCCACGTCCGCGTATCTCCAGCACCTAATTTGGCACTGTCCGAAATTCGCGCGATACAGAACCTTCAAGCCGGTTCTTAATACATCCTCTTTATACATCGACCCTCGTACAATCGAACACTCCATGCTGGCTTTAATTGCACACTTTCCCCTAAAAAAGTGGTCTAGCGCGAGCAGTTTAGTGTTGTGAGCCTGCTCTCCTCACCCCACGCGGCCTCTCCAGCCTTCTGAAGGAGCCCACCTGTTTTGGGTCGAACTGTCCGCATTTAAGATGTCACAAACACCCCACCTTCTACTCCCACTTCTCCCTTTTGACGTAGAGTCTTCCTGCCAGAATAAAGGCTACCTGTTCTTCCTCCTTCATTATAACAGGAACAACCACAATACATGATAGTGTGGAGGCGCTGCAGCAAGTGCTTTAAATTCTAATAAAATCGGAACAAGCCAGTTATATCGATTGGTTGTTCATGGTATGACGCTGTGACACACGCAGGACAAGTGCATTAGCTGGCGATCACTTAACTACAGTCGTACGGCTGCCATGCCATTGTCTATGCTGGATTTTAGATTGTTGCTAACATTTTAGTTCTCCTCGTTGAACCGTCAATACTTAAATCGAAACACGGTACGTTCACGCAGTCGCCGATATCTTTCCGCGAACTAATCAAGTGCGACTCAATATTCGTGGTGAGATGGTTGTTCTAGCATTCTGTAATGTGCGGATGACTGATAAATAATTTTCCCCGTTTATGTGAAGTAATGTCGTTAAATTGATATGTGCTCTATGCAAATTAAACAGCCGCATTTTATTTCGAATCCTATGATTCCCAGAGTTTCCCGCCTTTCTGCAGTGATTCTGGGTTCCTGGTAGTCAGCAGCTTACGGGCGTAAATTTGAGGGAAGAAATGCTTTGCGTTAGGTTCAATAGAAAAACGTCTCACAAAGCGACATATTTTCTGGAGAAACTTCTTGCTAAAAATTTCGGCCCTAGTGGGGGTGTCTGTAGAATCATTGCTGAGCAGCCCATAGGAAGGAATGCACGCCGAATTAAAAGCATAACCCCACACTACACATACGTAAGAACATACCCTCCCCCCCCCCCCCCCCCACTCCTCACTATCAAATTACCAGGCATACTCCAAAGACTGCAAGCAGGCAGATTTTAAATTACACAACCCTGTCGAAAGTCCAACCATCTCTCTTCTCATCAGACTGCCCGAATGCAAGTCACCCTTTACGCCGTATAATCTCGCATTCTCCTGCCCGCATAACCTCAACCTCATTAACACCTCATTCTTTGAGCAGTAGGTGTCTGCACTGACCAGCTGGGCACCGGAGCTCCAAGAAGCTCTGGTGCAGTGAACTCTGGATTCGGCGCAGCCTCACGGCCTCCGGGATATGTCGGGCTCTCCACATTTTGTCTCAATACACCCCCTTGCTCAAATACATGTTTACTTCTCCACGCAGGTGTGCGCTGATATACGCGTTTTCTTAGTAGACGTTGCTTGTAATAGGGTAGGAAATGAAAGGCAGCGTTGATGATGGAAGCGGCACTGCACAACTAGTTCCAGCTGGATTTGTGCAGAGTTTCCACGCGCGCTATTGGGCTGCCAATCTGTATCCTTCAGTAACCGCTTGGTGTGCGGTGGTGTCATTATAGCGAGCGCACGATCACTGTACAAGGCGGCGGAGTCACGCCAGAGGTCGAAATTGTCCACTGGCCGCATCCGGAAGGTTTGTGAGCCGCTCCAGCTAGGCTAACCGCCTACAGTTCTAGACATTTCGCGTAAGTTACTCGCCGTCGTACACCAAACACGCGAAAATTGAAATTTCGGTTCTAGACTCCAATTATAGCAAAAGTTTTATATATTCCGTCCTTTGAGAATGTCAGTGGGATTCGTCTCTGTAAACAAACTCAAGAGTGTAGCGAAGAGGAAATTCCGTAGTTCAATAAAAGTCCTTACGGTATAACAGATCATGCAACATTTTGAACAAATTAGTTTCGTGTCGGTGTTCACATTTTTTCACAGAGCGTCGTCTTACCACCGAACTAGTCGCAGTGATCACAGTCTCAAGAACGCTTTCCAATGTGTTCACGCGGTACGCTTGGTCGATTTCCTTGAGCCTGAGCTGACGAAGATTTTCCTGGAACACGTCCTCAAGCGCTGACATCTTGATATGCCGCACTGACGAGAGAAAGTCGGTGAACTTTCTGAGCCTTTCGTCCCGATATCTGTACAAAACGTCCTGTAAAATAGATGAGCACCGTGAAGGAGGAAAGGAACAACATTTTATACGTACACAATCTGGCATTTAAAGTGTCCCTTCTATATGTAAACTGCAGCCCCTCTGCTTAGTCCTTGAGCACCAAAGGGTTTGCAATACCTTGTTATTCATTTATCACCGTCAATGCTTTCTTCCAGAAAATGTGCATAGCTTTTTGGACTGCCGTCTCGACGGATAGCGTCACTTGAGTGGCACAACTTCAGGTTTTGTTACTTGCTATGACGTCACTGCCAGGGACGGCACGTCCGCAGATGCGACCCTACTGGAAAATTATTTTTTCACATCTACCCATGAATACTTACACCAGCCCTGTTTCTCCTAATTCAAAATTTTTCAATCGGTTACCTTTCAGCCGGCATCCCTGCTGTATCCTTTATATGGCGCCCTACGCAGCTGTGTGTGATCACGTGACTGCGGGTGTACTTTTGTTTCCCACGCGTTCGTTTGGTTACTTACACACGCTAGCACCGACATGTACAATACACATGTCGAGCAATGGGCATGACTGGCATTGCTTAATTTAGCCTTTGATGTAAAGTTGGATTTGCACTCATCATTTGCACCAACTATTACAGCTCGCTTACCTTCAAACTTCTGGACTATCTTCCAGCTCTCTACCTGTAATACCCTATACAAAGCTACCTGAGGTATCGGAGATCAAATACAATTAGCGTTCATTTCAGTCATACGGCTGTCGCAACTTTAACACCTCGATTCGATGGTAAACGTTCAGGGTAATTCATGCACTTACTGATATGGCATTATCTGCTTTTTTTAGCGTGTATACCTTAGTAAAGCACAAGAATTCATGTTACGGGGCATCACGGTCATTTTCGTCACCGCTACTTATAGGCCCCCGCCCCATCGCAAACATAGCTGAATTCGTGCACGTGGCTGTTGAGTAGCGCCATGTAGGTTGCGTAAATATAATTAACCGCAAATTGGTCTCCCCAGCTTCCAGTACCGGGCTGACACGGTTCAAAAGAAGAAATAAGCGTCAAGAAGTGGAGAAAAAAACTTTAGAGGGGCATTAGGACTGCATAGCTTTAAGACTGGATTTCCCAATAAAAAGATGCATACTCGAACGCCAACTTCCAACAAATAAGATGTACATTGAGGAAAACAGATGAAGCTGTAGTGAGGCATGTGCCACTTTATCGCCGGCACCTTATGACGACACAGAGGCCGGTGTTCGGTAGGATGCCGCTGAACAAAAATGCCGCTGTCGAGAAACCCGGCTGTGCGATTGTGGCGCCGCCTCCAGTTCTTTTTGGTCGTACCAGTTGTATGCTAATACAGAGTTAACAATTACTCGGTGTATATTGAGCGTAGTATGCTATTGTTTAAGGTTGTTTGCCGCGAAATTTGAGTTTTTCAATGGGGGTCTTTTTTCAATGTTTGTAAAAATGTCTGTGTTGACTCAAGTGGAGCTAAAAAATTCGTCATACGTTAGTTCGTACAATAAAACAATTGGCACCTTTCCTGTATGGCCCCTGTATAATATGAATTCGGCACTGTCGCTACGCATCTTAAAATAGTGCAAGAATGTGGCACACTCACGCAGCACTTGTAGAGGAAAGGCTCAATTGCTAGTGAGGCTGCCAGGATCACCAAGAGCCAGGCAAGGCACGCCAAGGCTGGCGCGAGGCCGATATGACCCGCTAGGGCTGCCAACGCAATGGGCGCACATACGACGCCCACGACGGCACTCGGGAGGTAGTACGTGGACACGGCGACGACCCAGCAATCAGCTACGAGCAGTGATGAAACGAGCCCGGCTGGGTTATCGGCTATGGCGGAAGCAGACAAACGGGTCACCTGGGCACGAGCAGATACAATTAGTGAGGTTCGTCCACTTAGCTACGCAAACACGAAACAACGGCTACATATCGTTTCTACTTTTTGTGGCTGGAATACTTTGACATTGCACTTTACGGCCAGTTTACCATTGTAGACAGGCTGAGTCCAGAGGTGTTACAGAAAAGAACGAAAAAATCATACCCTCTTCCCTCCGCAAAAAAATGCTGTGGTTCAGCTTTGGATAGCCCTTATTGATAGCGGAAGCTTCTCTGCCCTGGCTAAGCCCATTGTCGATGTGTGGCTTCGCAGTGATATAGATACATGTTTGCAATGAATACACTGCTTATTCATTATTGTTTTTTCCTCACGCCATTTTTAATCCTCACAGCTGTACTAGCGACCACAGCTGGATGTTCGTCTTCCTCCATCGGACATGGCTCGGCCATGCACGTGGCCTCCTGACCTTCCTTTGTGGCGCGCGCTTATCGCTGAGGCGGCGGCCTCGATCTTCCCTTTCCCCCACCAGGTAGCGACACGGGTTCCGTGCACGTATCCGTTCCCCCTCGCCTATCTCTCGCCAGAGGGATTGCAAGCTTTGCTAGTGGGAAAGACATTATCTTGGATGAAACTAGTGAGCACTTAAATGAAGACAAAGCAAGTGGAACACAAGTTGTAACAACGTATATTTCAGAGAGTATGAATTGCCATTGAATGGCCCCCATCATCCCATCTTTCTTCGCATTGTAGTAACTGCCGCGGATGTAAACCTGATTTTCTTGCCATAGACATTTTATTTAGACACCGTGAACAAACAGCCGCGATGTTATGGAAGCGTTCCACATAGCGGCAAAAGCAGGCAAGTATGTCCGGCCGAGCAAGCATGTTTCTTCACCCCAAAGAGATTGCATATCTGCATGGGCCTTGACTGTAGCCGGATTCTATCTAGTTGCCTTATCACTCTGGCTTTTGTAATCTTTTTTGCTCATACGCAGTGCTTTTTATTAGATGAGACGCTGAGAGCATATCTTGTCGGCGGCCCTGTCCTTCCTGCGTGCGTCCTTCGTCGTCGTCCGCGTCCGCACTCTCCTCCGCTCACCCCCTCTCCTCTCCGATAGCGAACACTCTCTCGCGAGGGGCATTGGATTGAATTGGATTGGATTGGCTTGGCTTGGCTTGGCTTGGCTTGGCTTCGCTTGGATTGGCTTTAATTGGATTTGGATTGGATTGGGTTAAAGTGGATTGTGTTGGATTGTGTTGCGTCATAGCCGCGGCAGACGCACAGGCGCCGGCGCGGGCCCAGGTGAGAGCGAACGCTCTCTCTCAACATCTGCGGGTGTGCGGCCCAGCGCGCTCTCACTCCGCCGATGGGTAGCGCTGCGCGCGGTGCTGCGCATGTGCAGTACTCTCTCTCTCCGCTGTCTCCTCTCCTTCGGGCGCGCTGCGCATATAACCGGTGTGCCGCTCTACGGTGGCCTTTCGGTCGATGGTTGCTCTTTGCTTGCGCTTGAACCCCCCTCAGCGTCGCATCACACCAAGGTTCCCGCAAGAGGAGGTGGGCGTAATTTTTGTTTTGTGTTAAGTGTTTATAGTCACCCTTCTTGATAATAAACTTTACTTTTAGACTAGCGACTGTCCTTGCGTTCCATTTCCTTTGTCTTTGTTTAAGCTCCTGCTGATTTTGCCCCAGAATAAGCTTATCTCTCCACTGCCGCCAATCTCTTCCCGCCATCGGGCCGCTGCTCTATGCCAGGCGGTTGCGGAAGGTGCTGTGGTTTGACCTGTAGCTCTCAAGGTCAAAGCTGGTAACCCCGCGAAGAGCGCCCGTGGTAGCGTAGACTAGCGTTCGCTACAAATTGTGTACGCGAATCTCAGGCCTCAGTGAAAACGATTACAACCAAAATCAACACGAAATGACCGCAAAATGAAAACAAAAGCAGTTCTTCCGAAATAAACAGACCGTGACATAGTGAAAACGCAGAACCCCCGAGTTACCGAAACAAAACACTTTCATATTTGTTTTTTCAAACAGTGTGACTAGATGGCCACATGTGAGGCTTTAAACTTCGATCGCGATATGCCCATATCGAGCGACATCGCCTCTTTTGAGCTGTGCCAATACAACACTGACCGTCATGAGTCGGTTGCACTTTTCTGTTGACGAAATCAGCAAGACGCTCCTCGAATTTGACGTGGCGGCCGTCGAGAGGCCTACGGAAACCTTTCTGGCTGCGTTCGCACGTAAAAAAGAAACTCTTCCTCACGAGCCGACATCCGCTGATGGTCGATTCATTCACGTTGACTCTATGGGCACCATCAGAATTACCAATTCCTTCAGCCATCAAAGTAGCATATCTCTTGAAGCGGCCGCCGTGCTGAGCGCGACACGTTGCCACCGCAAGGGGAGCCAAGAGGAGTCGAAACACCTCAAGGCAACCAAAACCGTCCAGACTTTCTCATAGTACGGTGAAAAAAGAAAGGGAACGATGGAGGTTCTTGGAAAGCGCTACGCAGGCCGTCAACGTTGCCGATAATAGCAGTACAGAAAAAAATACGAAGAGAACTGTCTCGCCTTGTACTGGATCCAAATGGCTCTAGCACATGTTACCCGCATAGGTTACGATTCTGCCGAAACTATCGCTGTCGATAAGAATTGCGTCCGTCTTTGCACTATTTAGGCAAGGTGAAAACCGGTATTCGATTGTAAGGCGAGGGTCAACTTCAGGTTGGTAATTTATAAAATAAATTCCCGTTGTAATCGAGTAAGCACGGTACCATGGGGACCGCGGCGGTGATGTTGAAATTGTATGAGCGGACGTTTGTAGGCGTTTGATCTCGCACTGAACCTGGCCGCAGAAGATAACCCTGCAAATGGCTTTTGTCCGGTTATCGAATACGGCGCGCCAGAAAGTAGCCAGGGGTCAAGGCGACGAGTAACCGGAGTCGTCCTATCAGAGCGCCGACGACATCCGGCAGTGCGTATCAAACGAGTGATTTTACGCAGCCAGCCAAAACCTCACTATGAAACGGAGCAAACGTCCGGGCCTTGAGTAAAAATCCTTCACGTTTTCGTGTTTTGTAGGTTAGCTAACCATGCCAACGCAGTTAAAGTTGCCAAGGAGGTAGGTTAGCTGACCGATGTACAGTTCGATCAAAAACTTTTGATTATTACAGTAGCCAATCGTATTTTCGGACTCCAAAAATTTGCACTTGCTGGATATTTCAGACTTTGTCGAGGAACCGCCAGTTGATCCGTAGCAGTACTGTACATAAACAACGAATACTTCGGACAAAATAAAGTCAGATGTTTGATTTTTCGAACAAACGTTTCTGCTACACAGCCCCGGTGAGACTCCAGGACGACGCCATTTTGAATCCTAAGCCACCTGGCTAGCTTCGGGTTCGATGGAGGTTCACTTGACTTCCGCCAGGGTAACAAACTTTGATGTTGGAGTCCGTTTTTGCATTTTGTCTGCGGCAGAAGAAATCTCAAAAGCCGGAAACAGGTCATCCGTGGCCAGTTTCTTTGCACCCCTTTTTTTACGCACTAGGCGGCGCTGACTTATAAGAAACATCATCTTCAGCTTTGTCCTGTGTCGCGTCCTGCACGCTGCTGTTACATTTCGCGAGGTTGCTGCAGTGGACAGCAACATAGCGTTGTGCGCGGAGCTAACGGACGACGAGATCATGCGCCAAGTGACCGCGCGGCCGCAAAGCGACTCGCACTCCGACGAAGACCCTCCCGACTGCCTGCAACGCAAGACATTGCCAGCGCTTTGGCATTGTTGTCCATGTTTACAAAGCAAACCTTACGCTTGCAGAGATACAAGCAGACGCTCTCCCACGAAGGAGAAATTTAAGGCAGGGTGCCATTCGCGGCTTCTTTAGTCCTACTTAAATAAAATAAAGTTCGTTTCGGACTCGCAGATATTTCAGACTGCTCTTTTATTCAGATTATTTTCGTTCACCTCAAGGTGCGGAAATTCGGCAGGCTGCTGTATTTTAATTTTTACGCGATAATAATGGTGTGAATATTTAGGGAACCATTTACAAGAATATGTCGTTTTATATGATCTGACTCTCAGAGCCCCGTCGAGTTTTCTTAAAAACACTTGAACTCTCTCTGCTTGTAAACAGTGGCGTGAATAGATTTTATTGCTTCAACCACATTTTGGCGCCCGCAGGCATGCAGTAAAAATAAAGGGGTGACGTTTAATTTTCAAACGTGCATTTTAAATTGCTAAAGAATAGCGCATCCGAAACAGGATGCAGAAAATCTTAATAGAGCACAATGTTCCTCTCTGGTCTGCGTTTGTTTCTGGTGTGAAGTGGGTGTCCCGCAAGAATGTCAAAATGCCAACTAGCGGGTAAGTCGACGCTCGAATTTGAAAAAAAAAAAAAAAAAGAACAGTTGGATCCGTTTGTTCCGCCATGACACCCAACAATATTCAATCACAATATGTGGAATGGCGTAAATTATGAACTTTCTTTCTCCAATATACTGAAGGCGCCTACTGTCACCCGTCCTTAGCTCCGAATCACACAAAACGTACCTTTTTGAAGACCGCAGTCTGCAACAACAACTCCGCTCTGACGTGGTTGCGAATATGGAAGTAAGATTGGATGGGGCACATGAGACATTCTATCACACAGGAAGCAGCGACGAGAAGTATGGACTGGTTGAAAGACTCTGCATTGCTGTTTCCGATGAGGCCCCTGTGGGTGTGAGCAGAGAAGAGGGTCTGAGCACGAGGTCGCGGGTTCGATTCCCGGCCGCGGTGGCCGCTTTTCTGATGGAGGCGAAAAGCAAAAACGCCCATGTCTACGAGATTTTGGCGCACGTTAAACATCCCCAGGTGTTCAAAATTAATCCGGAGACCTCCACTACGGCGCGCGTCATCGCCTGCGTTGCGTCGGCGCGTTAAACCCTACAATCAATCTATCAATCAATCAGAGAAGAGGGTGCGGCTGAAATATGCGCCAGCATCCGATGATGGAACTGTCCGCAATAAGCTACAACGTTCAACAAAGTTTCATTTGCTGATTTAAGGATTTGATGAATTGTTAAATCAATACACCCCTGCTTTGGCTAGTGCACTGACCTTCGTTATGTTGAAATTGTGTAGCATTTACAATAATACCTAGGATATCCAGCGCAGTACATTTCGTCTCATTTTAGGAGGCTTTGTATCCAGTTCAAGAGTGACGCACTAATTTAATTTTATTATTATTCTGCTCTTGAAATTTTCATATTGCAACCCCTTTTCCGCCTTGATTACAACTCTTTCATTTATTGTTGAGCTTAGCCGTACTTGTCATTGCACCATTCTGCTTTTTCGTATCTTTAGCGCTGTTCTGAGCAGTGGGGACATTTCAACAAAAAATTTGGCGCAGCTTGAACTAGTGGTGCGAGGCCGGAGAAACAGCAAAGCTGGGGGGTAAACCCAATGGCATCCGGCTCTGGGCGGGGCTGTTGTGGGGGGGGGGGGGGGGGGGGGGAAGGGTGCCCTGTGTGGCGCCCAACTGGTCCGCCATGCCGAAGACGACGATGACGAAGGCTGGAGCTCCTCACGTGGCACAAGCCCACGCGCACGCCTGCATATGGATGACGCCGGACGCTCGTAAAGCCCCTTCATCGGCTTTTAGCTAAGTAGCGACAAGTTCCTCTTCTCCACCCCTCTTCTGCTCCCCTCGCGTTGTCTGCTAGCGCTGTCCCGCCATTATCCTCCTAAACCAGCCGCAGCAGCACGTACGCCCCGCACGTCGGTAGCGTCGCGCACTGTGTCCTTGCAGTAGCATGCAGTTTCTTCGTCAGCTCTGCATTGTGGAATACAGCGGTAACTAATAATTTTGGTCACACAATCGCGAAAGAAATCAAGCGCTAGATAGTACAGCGAACCATGCCTTCTCTTTGTGTACTTCTGTTTCGTTTTTACCATCCGGCGGCGCCCAACTGTGTTATCAGTGTATCCTTTCCTTTCTTTTGAATGTCGCCCGGGCTATCTGTTTTTGATAGGGAGAGTTTTGGAACCTGACGTTTCTAGCCTAGAATGATGTTTAATCTCCAGTGTTCTGAATATAATGCGACGTTTCGAGAATCAGTCGCGCTGAAAGATAAATACTCCCATGTCAGCCGCAGCGGTATTCGATTCGCCGACGCTCGCCTGCGCAAGTCACTTTGTTGACTGCTGCTTCACCGCCTGTGTATTCTTTGAGTTGTCCGGGGAGCACAAGGTCGCTTCAATAAGCTTCAAAACAGCTGCGTCGTCTTTGGCTACGGTCATCTGGTGGGTGTGGGGTACATGCACCCTAAACCCTGTTCAGGTCTCCAATCAAGAGCCGCCGACAGCAAAGTCTCCAGCCGGAGTTTGGACTACTGCTGGATACATTGAAGACGGAAGAAGTCGCTACCGGTTCCATGAACAAAGCATCACAATTACCAACGCTGCCAGCGCTTCAGCAGTTCTGCCACAACCCCGGGAGCCACCGTCATTTCACGGGTCACCTACGGAGGATTCTGAGGAATCGCTAGAACATCTCGAGAGGGTCCCGAAATTTAAGCGATAGGACGAAGACGAAACACCCAGACAAGTGTTCTTCTATCTCGCAGACTCTTCCTGCATTTCGTTTGAAAACCACGAACGTACGCTGACTACTTGGGAGGTATTCAAGACGGAGTGTTCGAAAACGTTCACGACTTTGGTTGTGCACAAGAAAAGGGCCGAGCACTTGCTGCATACACGCACGAAGCATCCTAATGAACGTGTGCTCGGGTTCGTTGAGGAAATGAAGAGACGTTTTCACCGTACGGACCCTGAAATGGCGCAAGAAAAGACACTACGGTTTCTGATGCGAGCGGTAAGACGAGAGCTCTTCGCGTGCCTTGTTTGTAACCCCCTTAGACGGAGTCTGAATCCGCGGCTAAGGCCACTGCGATGGAGAAGACGCTGGAAATTTGTACGAGGCAGTACGACCACAATATCAATGCGCTGGTTTCGGTGACGATCGGTGCCGGCGCTTTTAGTTCTGATATACTACGCGAGAAATCATCGCAGTTTCCAGGAAGGAGCTGCGGAAACTTTTCCCGACAACGCCGCACTGGGCTATTCTATGCCGTCGGAAGCACCAGTAAGCCACAGGCAATGGCCTACGCCGAAACTGTTCGACGACCTTGCCCGGCTCTAACTCGTCGTCAAGAGACCCCGCCGTACCGCCGTCCACCGGCGCCCTCTACCACCTGTAGTCTAAAACCAGACGACGACAAAGACGGGCGTATGGCGGGCACCCGACAATCGTCCGCTGTGCTACCACTGCGGAGAGCCCGACCACATCTACTGTCGCTGCCCCTACACGGTGAAAGTGAGGGATATTTTTAAACGCATCGCACACAGGTTCGCAATAAAAACTGGTTTGGTTGTTGAAAGGCACCTTTCATGCTAAGTAAACGTCGTAGCTTTCCCTCGTGCCACTCATATCTGAAATTTCTGCCCCGAAACAAGAGTTTATTTCAGTGCAGAATTTGAGCTGCTTTGGCTGTTTGCACCTAGCGCAGTTGAAATAAAAAGCGAAATCGTCAGCGAATAGCGAAACCCTAGCATGTTCATGACTACATAAAACTATTGATACCTATACAGTAGTTATTACAACAAGCGCACTACCTTAATGGGGCTTGCTGCAGCACAGGGACACATAGAATATCTGTCAACAACTTTGTATTAACAACCAGGACGGGGTAAACCATGTGTGGGAATACCAAAGGAACGCAAACTTGCTTATACTTACTGGAACAATGGAATCCGAATGAGAAACGACGAGAAATAAAACAGTGTCGTTGCATTCGCCCAGAAATTCTCTTTCCAGATGTATTTTAGGAGCAGGCAGTAGAAACGAAGGTAGCCGGTTAACTGTTGACTGCAAAAATATGGAAGTGTTAGCTGATTCTTCAGAGACACCATTGTACCTTGTTGAATTTGAGAGCAAGAGTCTGTGATAACCTGCTCAACCTTAGCCACCATTAAACATCGGCATGAAAAAACTGAAATTTTGTGCTCACAACATCAACACTCATATAAAAGGGGAAATATATATATAATCAGATTTATCAGTGTGCATACAAGCAGAGTGATTTAACAGAAATATAGGCAACACTACAATGGCACAGTCATTTTTAAAGACGACAGTCTTTCTTGGGCTGCTTAAACGCACAAATTTTGGTCTGTCTGACTGTCTGTCTGTCTGTGACTCGATTCAGCTACCTGGCCAAAGTGAAACAGAGACTGCGCAGTATTCTTATGTACTCACAGCCAAATCTAAACGTCTAATTCCGGTGTCAGTGTTCATACTTGTCAACATTGTTGAACAAGAACAAGGCATTACGCAAATATAAGGAAGAAAATCAATACGTGAGTGATATTTGCAGTGTTCCTTTATTTAAAAAATTCACGGATCCTTGGTTTTAGCAATAGCAAATAAAATACTACATCAACTGCAGAAAACCATCGCCTGCTATTGCCCGCGCTACCTGGCGGAATTTAAACAAATCAAACGGCAACAGTAACGAAAGGTTCCACTAAATAGGCTCCGCGTTCCGCTTTGAGCGCTCGTGGAGTAGGGAAGCGTGATTCTATAAACGTTGTAGTAGGGTGCCTCGATTCGTGCGCGTTTCCGCCGTACGGCAACGCTGGCATCGAGGCACCCGACGTGGAGAATTGGAACACGGTAAATTTAAATTGACTTGAGGAAATCTCTTTTTTTAGGGGGGGGGGGGTAGGAATGAGACGGGAGAGGAACAACATCAGGGGTGAGCGGGAAAGAGAAGGGAGGCATTTACTTGGCATCGACGCCAGTCGACTATCGTCTTCCGGCGACTTTGCAACGAAAGGATCAGATACGCGGTCAATGTTTAGTGGTGCCTTTGCTAGGTGGCCGCCAATCGCACATGAGGTCGTTGTGACGTCATAGGGGCTGTGACTGGGAGTGGGGTGTGAGTCGCCCCTGGTTCGTTTGTTGTCCCTGATATATCGACATCTGCCTGAAGTCGGCGTTGGAGTTGTCATTCATTGTAGAAAAAAGCACAAAGTACAGGACGAAAGAAAACAGACTAGAATGCGTGTTGTCTCCATCCAATTTTTTTAGTCGCGGCCCTATCTCTGTTTTCTATCATGAGACATTTCAAACGATTAGCTGTGAAAGTTATGTTAGCGGACCGATTTCTGTATCCTCTCTCGCTTCATGGAGCAATCCATTCTACTTTTGTTTCCTTGAACTTACGCCACGTTTAATTATCGCCAGGAATGATTGAAGCGAGATCTCTGCCGCGATAAAATATTTCAATGAATATGCTTCACCTTTGGTTCAAAAAAGTATCCCGCTATGGCAAGGAACACGCTCATCCGCGCAAGTTAAATTGACAATCGGAAATTATACGTCGCTCTGAAAGAAAACAAGGTTATTCCTGTGGTCTAAACAGTGAATCTAAAGGTTTGTTCAGCTACTTCGTCTATTTTCGTGCGAGGAAAAAAAAAACATCTTGAATAAGTTTGTGATAGATCATTCGTGTGGCCGACATCAGAAGTCCTTTTGGACGTTTGGTGATTCCGTCATTGTATCATATGTGTTGAAATCACATTCCACTTGACCTGTGCGCGCGTGTTTTTAGTGCTGAAGTCCTCTACCTGTACCCAAAGACCTGCGTTTGTTGACATTGCCCAGCGTTCTGTGGGGGATACATGAAAGGGCTTGTGGTGCTGAAATCAGTACACACTCAGCCAGGATGTATTTATACAGGTGTGCCACACGGTCGTTTTTTCGAATATTTCTTGCACAGGCATGCCAATTTTCAGTTGTGGATATTCTACAAACACCTATTGTGCAGCCCGTTGGACGGGACACGAGAGGTGGCTTTCTCCTGCAGCTTGAAGAAATGCCATAGACACTACTTTTGTAACGATTGAAACATGCAAGAGCTACCGTTCATTTTTAAGCCCTTTACGGTATGTGTTGCAGACGCCCCTCGGCGGGAAACTTGGAAATAAAACAGTAAAGATCTGCCTAATCGCTCAACAACGTACTGAAACATGGACATAAGATTCATATCTTTTTCAGAAAGCAGTGAAACTATTATCAAGCTAACTTCATTTCCTTAATCAACAGCAAAGTCCTCCAGAAGCTTTATTGACTCAAAAAAAGGTAACAGTTGAGCTTCAGAAATATTCAGTGTAAACTTGGGTGTGCGACTCAAGCTGAGCAAGGGTAATGTGTTCGAATCATTATTTCTCTAGCATAGGATGAAAATGATGCCTTACTATGCGCAGGGCGAATATTTAAAATTTATTTCAGTCCCTAACGGGTGCTTGTAATGTGTTTGCGTTCTTTTCCGAGTGCCGTAGTCACGCGAAGTGTAATGCTTTGTTTGTACACAGAAATTCACAGTGGGCGAGGTTAAGACATTTGATCGTTACAGTAGTGGAAATGCAGAATATTTGCCGTACAAAACTAAGCAAAAATAACTGCAGAATTTCGAACAACAAAACCCAACGAAGCTACAAAGGTATGTAACGCACCGCCCTCACACGATTGAAAGAGAAAAAAAAACAAGCGGAAGCATAACATCCATCAAGAACCACCCACTGAGGCCTACTATGTGCCTGAAATACATATTGGAGGAAGACACTACATCAACTGAACAGCTCAAAGGCAGGACAAAGGCACCCACTGCGTGAGGCCTTCTCTGTGCCTAAAATACTTTTGGGATGAAAACATTGCACGGATTGAACAGCGCTAAAACAGGGCAGAGGGAGGAGCGACAGAAACAAGCGCTAACTACCAACTGTTTATTTTTAGAAAAAAGAAATATTTATAGGGGAGAAAAGGAGCAAGGTTATCTGCGTGCGCATTGCGGCACGCGGAAAACTGATCGAACAGGCAGCGAAAGCGCTTTGCTAACATGGACGCGTTCCATTAGGTGAAAAGGGAACTTCTGTTATCTCGCCAAATATGCGATTTCTTTATTCAGCAGGGTACATGGCAATACACGGCTGTTATAGTCCAACCTCATTACAACGAAGTTGAATCGGGACAGCAAATTGGTTCGTTATATCCGATAATCGTTGTAACAGTAAAGGTAAAATTCACCTCTATCAAATCGAAATCCTGGTTCCCGCAATGATACTTCCTACAAAAATGCATTTTCTAGGCCTCGGATCCTCTATAAACAAGGTAACCCTTACCTTTCTCTTTGTTACATTTCGACCTCAATGAACTGGAACATGAGTACGTAAAACGACAACAGAACAAAGTTCACTTGACAAAACAGGCTTGCGTCCTTATTTATTTCATGGAGGATGTGATTTTCGTCTGGTGGCCACTCACAGCACTGAGCAGGATGATGTTTTCCAGTGTCCACGAAAAAAAGGGCCTTTATACTGCTGCAGTTTCGGAAGACACGGGTTTTTTTTGCATGTAGCTTCTTAGACTCTTAGTCAAAAATTTATCCGTTATATCCGATATCGCGCCCGCCTCCTACAGTTTAAGTTTCGTTCTCAAAGAATGAGTGTCATTGAAACAAAGCGTTACCCAGCAAAGTTTGTATTTACTTCGCTGTAGCCGATAAATTGCTATATTAGAGCTCGTTATAACGACGTGGAACTGTAATTAACAATGTTTCGCATATCTCCTGTGTGGGCAGGCCTCTGTACCTTTTCAACGTACGGCAGGCCTCAAAATCAGGCTCACACAGGCCGGGCAAGCACGCCGCTGGTTCCAGTTCATAGTGCTTTGGCATGTTCGCGCAGCCGGTCGTTAATGCATCGTCCTATCTGGTCAACGTTCGATACATGCAATGAACCAGCTGTCCCAGCTACAAACTCTCCTGCGAATACACTAAACCGCTGTATTGTGTAAATAAAGATCGCTGATAAAGAACAAGGAATTTAAGTATACCGAAACGAAACCAAGAGCCGCCCAGTACAGCCCAACACAAACTAAAAACAACAAAAATTTCGCTTTTGGCTCCTAACAGCCAAACCTAGGTAGAAAATGCTAGATTTCGTAACAAAATTACACTTAATCCAGCGCCCTCACGCGAATAAGCTAAAAACAAGGAATAAGAATAATCGCACAAGCTTCTACCTATAAAAAATCTCTGGAAAGGAGAAACGACGGTGTAAGATTGCTATTGATCAGTACACATTTCTCAAACATTTAGCATATTTTTATCAAAATATCAAAAATGAAAAAAAAAAAACGTTGTGTAAAACACTTGCGTTTTTGCGATGAATCTTAGGCAGTCTGTTTCCGTGCTCAAGTAGCAGCGAAGTCGGTGTTGCAGCCTGGGAATGTATGTTGGCATAATTTTCGATGTAGTAATAGTGTTTTTTAGGTACCTGAAGAAAAACGATAGAAAGTGAGTGAAAGAGATCGTAGTATGCGTAAAATATGCCGGACAGGCAATTGTTCATGGCAGAACTTTCTATAACAAAACCAGTGTTTTGTTGCCAAATAGGAGCAAACATCATATTGTAACGTTTACGTCTGTTTCCTTCGCTGGGAATGTTTATATCAGGCGGTGCGCTGTCATCTTTGACGCGTCAAGTTGAACAGAACGTTCTACAAAACAATTCTCTAAACGCCTGCGCGAGAAAAAGGAACCAATCAGTTACTTGATGTCAGATATTCTAGTGCAGTGAGCATCGAATCTTTATGTAGCATGCTAGTTGTGGCTTCAGGTTATAGTTTGCAGCGTGCTTACTTGAAGACAGGGAATTGTATGGCTTTGGCAAACAACGGATAATGGTCCATGTCAGGATGTCTTCGTGGCTGCACGAGAGAACGGCAGAACTTTTTAAGAACAGCAGTCTTTCCTGGGCCACTCAAACGCAAAAATTTTGGTCTGTCTGTCTGTCTATCTGTCTGTCTGTCTGTCTGTCTGTCTGTCTGTCTGTCTGTCTGTCTGTCTGTCTGTCTGTCTGTCTGTCGGTCCTTCTGTCCTGCTGTCCATCCGTCCGTCCATTCAGTCGCCCGAATAAATGTTAAAAGAATTCTTGAAATAGACGCTTACATATAGACTAAGCATTTTGAAATTACTGAATTTAGTGGCAGTCTTTATGCCTGTCGGCATTATTGAGTCAACAAAAAACATAAGCTATGTGTGAGTCAAAATATCAATACATTACTGGTACTGGGCTGTGTTTTAATTAAAATACATGGCCGCTTGATTTTTCCGATAGCAAATAAAGCAATACATCTCTAAAAATGCTGTGGTCCAAAAACACAAGACACGCTGGGGCGCGACACTAGCTCTCCTGGCGGCATTCCAACAAGACGAACAGTAACGGAAAGGTCCATTAGATTGAATTCGGTAAATTTGAATTGGCTTTAACAAGCCTCCACAGTGTTTATTGTGGGAGGAACGAGACGGGGGGAGAGGGGCGAGGAGCGTGGAACGTGAGGGAAAAAGAGAAGAGATGCATTTACGTGGCAGGGCAGGCAAACGACTATCGTTATTGCAAGACAATTGGAGTGAAGTGGGCAGATACGAGGCCATTTTTTTACTCAGTAAATTCTTTTTTGGTAATTAAGGTCGCATGAAATTGAAACTGTGTTGCTAAAAATTCTAAAAAAGGCGTGCACTTCTTTTCTGACGCTATTTCTGTGCGCCTACAACCTATTCCGTGGCACCGCGTACGCTGTCTGCCACGGAAACAGCGCCGCGTGGCGTGTTTTGGGCAAACATTGTAACACTTTTAACAGTTGTCATTTCTGTTACAGTGCTTGACCTAACCATGATTCGCTTTATAGATAGTAACCTTTCCATACTTGGTGATTCCACGTGCCGAATTTGCTGTTGCTTGTTCGGCTTTGCTTTTAGTTTCTTCCGGCACGCTGCAATAATAGCAAACACCTGCTTGCGCTGCAGTTGATTTCCATTTCTCTGTTGTGTACGTGTGGACTGGACCTGCCAGCCGTCGTTGTTATTTCGTCGTGTTCTTGGTTGATAATGCTCCGCGTTTTTATTCACCTTGGGGGAAGTCCATGCCCTTTATGGGCTCGCTGGCGTGCTGAAATAACAGCTTTTAACTCCCCCCCCCCCCCCCCCCCCCGCCGCTTCTTATGTTGACACATTCCTAAGACGAAAAGCGATGACGTGCTGACGCGCGTTCCCCACTTCCTTATCTCGTTCTGCCGCCTTTATTCCTTTCTCTTCCCCGCCCCCGCTTCTTCTGTTAATTCCTATGAGGAGAGGCGCCAATTTGCCTCCTTCCTAGACGTCCCTTTGCATTTTTCTTTTCTCTTTGTTGTACCACTTGCCAATAAATACTTCTAAACAGGGCGCATTGTAGCGCACTTTTTCTCCCAAAAAAGAGGGAGGGCAGTGCATTCCCTCTCATGTGTATGTCTTGCGTTTTTTCTTGTTTTGCTGAATGATGACGTATTTCTTTTAAAGAGGGCGCACTGTAGGGCAACTTCCTCTCTCTACACGCACCTATAAAAGCGTTCTGCAGTGTACTGTAAATGTTACTCCGATGAAGACTGGACCACCAGTCGAAACGTTAGTAAACATGTTTGTTTTTGTTTTTTGAGACTTGCGTCAGACTCTACTTTTTGATATTTCTTCTGGACCATTGGAAACTTCTTTTGTTCGACCATATATATATATATATATATATATATATATATATATATATATATATATATATATATATATATATATATATATATATATATATATATATATATATATATATATATATATATATATATATATAAAATGGACACTGCAGTTCATGAAACGCACCGGAATATACCGTTCCGATGCCCGCCGCGAGCAGCGCATTCCAATCATTAAATCTGCCCGCGCCTACAACCGAAACGGCAAGTTGGAGGTTGGTTTTCCTGCCGTTGGTTTGGTGCGCCACAGTCAGTTCGTTCGATTGGTCGACGGAGTGTCCTTTCTCAGACGTCTTTCTTTCAGTATGCCCAAAGAGACTATTGTGCGTGGTTTTGAGGTGTTTCTGCCTAGCAAAGGCAGCAGCGCCCCAAACAACTTTGCATAACGTACACGCCCAGTCGTGGCACCTTCCGAATGTGATATTCACAAAGTTAATCGTAAAAGGGTTCACAGGTCGTCTAGCTGGATACTTTTGATCGTAAATATAACAGCGCACAAACTGGACAGGACGAGAGCACAAAAAGGGCACCACAATATTGTTGTGTCTTTTTTCGTGTTGCCGGGTTCAGTTAGTGCGCGGTTGTCCTTATTACGGCCTTCTGAATATAACACAGAGAAAGATGGCGTCCCACAAGATCTTGCAAGAATACACGAGTAAAGGAGTGGCTGCTTTTGCCGTGATGTGGAACGAAGCGTTGTGACTCTATAATCTGCTCTATTTATTATCCTCGACCTCATATAACGGGTGGCGTCGTAAATTCATGCTTATTTTTTTTTTATTTCTTATCGTATTTTGAAGAATTGTGTGCGATGTATGTTTCACCGTTACTTCACCCGGTGTTCTAGTAGGTGCCTGATGTATTTACTTATTTACGTCCTGGTCACTCGGGTGAACCTCAAAAAATGTTGAGTACAATGTATACGCAAATATGTGTGTATTGGAGAGAATCTGCCGGAGGATCAACGGTCATTGCAATCCTTACAGAATTTTCTCTTTGGGCTGTACGAAAGGGTTGTACATTATTATAGGAATGCCTAGTTAACAGAAAAACAAAACCTGCCTAAACTGTTCTTGTCATAAGTGGCCGTGAAACTAAATGTTACCTTCAAGGCCACTGTTGCGGGCGTCGGATTGTATACAAAGCCAGACGATATGAAGGTCCCCAGGGCCGAAAATGCACAGCATGTCAATATCACCGCTTTGTTCGCCAAGTAGTATTCCGATACACCGCCGCCATACTGCAAAGTGAGAAAAAGCGCACTAATGGTGTTTCGTAGCTGTTATCCAAGTACAAAACAAAATATTCCACATTGTCGCAATGAAGATAAAGAAAAACCGACATCCCAGTCAGCGCGCACGTAAAGTCTACGAAAGAAATTAGTGCCAATTCTACCGAAATACGACCAGCATATGTAAAAAATGCAAAAAATATCAGCCAATTTTTCGCAATGTCCACATTGGCACTTAACATTTCAGTAATGTTTGGCAGATATTCGTGTTCTGATATCTGTTAACAAGAGATGTACATGAGCCTCACCCCATTGGTCTTTGAAACTAATAATGTCCTGCGCGCAGCTCAAATAAATGAGCAGATGCAAGGACGTTCGAACAGTGCATTCAGGTGAGTGCGTTCACCAGCCAATTTTTTTTTTTCTCTTGGGGTCTCAAACAAAAAAGGAAGTGTCCTGTAATCATTGAGCCAGACATCAGCAAAGAGAAAGTATATGCTTCGCAATCTGGATGGGTTTTTAAAAGGTCATCTTAAGCCGGTTGGGTGGTAAGAAAAGTTCAAAGCAGAGTGAAGTGCTTACATTGTACTGCGACAGCTATTACTTGAACTTCTCGCAAAATATAAGCATTTAGGAAACAAACTCAGAAAAATGAAAAAAAAACGCAACGCATGCCATGCACAAAGATACTCTCTAATAGAAAGAGCCACCGCACAAGGAACGGAGTGAGCAAGTTCCGAAGTTCTAGGCCCAGATTTTTTTGAATAATATCTCTATATTTAGCGTAAAGTGCACACATGCAAGGCGGCTAACACTTGTTTATTTTTGAGGGAAAATGAAATTCATTGTCGCAACTATTTGTTGCCCTAATGCTGTTTTTTGGGCTGCAAAATGCTTAAATATTGTAATGGAACAAAATTGAACAAACCTTTTCAGAATGGCCAGTGGTAGTCGCATCTAGCAGATCACTGACTTGCGCTGCAATGATTAGCCCGTGGGCAGAGCAGACGACGCCGGGCATAGACTCTCCAATTAATCTCCGTGCAAAAGATGTTGCACACATGAATGCCTGCAACCAGCAACAAATAGTGATTTTCTGTTTCCTTAATGCAGTTTTGTCTTCGCGGCCAATATCAATGTAAAGACAATAAATGACAACATTGTAATGAGTGAGTTAAGCATACAGGAATTGTGTGTTTTGGTATGTATGTATACATAGTAAAAAAGCGCTCATCGGAAGATCATGGTTACAAAAACCAACATTCGGAAGCCCTAAGGCAGCGCTATGTGACTGCTTCGTATCTTTGTGGGTGCGTGAAAATTAAACTACGAAATAGTGACACAAATTGGACTAAATGCCAGCACGGTGTGATTGAATCACGCTTGAATAGAGTGTACCAGGTATTAAGCAAATGAGTTGTTTTCCGTTTTGTGGCATGTTTACGCTTACGTACGCACAGCTTTGCACTAAGTCTAGAAGCCATTTACGTTCCACATTAACATGCTACGCTCGGGTGCCACCCTATTTGCCGCCTGTCGCTAGGAGTCGCTTTAACCAACGCTTACTTCTTCATTATCGGCATGGCTGACAACCTTGCTTGCGGCGTGTGTGGCACGCATGAAACGATGGAACACTTCTTTGCCACTGTGCCCGGTTTGCAACGCAGAGGCAGCACCTGTCAACAGCTCTCTGGAAGGTCGACAACGAGCCGCTTAGTGTGCGGACAGCGTTATGTCACATGTGTTGCCGATCGCAGTCCCAAAATACCACAAAAGCCTTACTTCATTTTAAATACTACAACAGGCTCATCTGAACGATTGTAAAGACACTGTGCACCACCTTTCATCCCCTCATTTGGCCAGTTTAACTGGCCTGTTTCAGGCATTCTTACCACCAAGGTTTTTTTATTTTTATATTTCTATATACCCTTTCTTTGTCTTTAAATCCCATATTTTTGACCACCCATCTGCAAGGTAGACAATGAGACTCTCCGATTAGCGTCCCTGCCTTTAATGTACTGTCTAAACATTCCTTCCTTCCCCTTGGTAAACTTGGTAAAATGACCTCCGTTTTAATCCCTGCATTTTTTATTGATTCTGTCATCACAGCATCTTCTACCTGCCAGTACCAGTGTAATAGCCGAAAACCCTGTTATCCTGGTTGGCGCACTCCAAGGCTCTCGCTATTCATGTAGCTTTTCATCGTTACCGATGTGCGGGAGTTGGCTAAATCAATGGGAGAACGAACGCAACAACAATGTCGAAGGAGCTGTTGTTTTCATTTTTCTATTCGAGTCGAAGAGATTGCATGGTTGCGTTGTAATCCAATTTACTGAAGAATGTGCCACACACCTATCTGCGTACGCTTTAATGGGACCCTGCAACACTCTTCGAGCAGCGCGAATAAACCTGCGCAACAACAGAATACACTGCCATAGACACCTGAGTAAAATATTGATTGATTGTAGGGTTTAACACGCCGACGCAACGCAGGCGATAAGGCGCGCCGTAGTGGAGGGCTCCGGATTAATTCTGACCACCTGGGGATCTTTAACGTGCGCCGAAATCTCGTACACACGGGCGTTTTTGCTTTTCGCCTCCATCTGAAAAGCGGCCGCCGCGGTCGGGAATCGAACCCGCGACCTTGTGCTCAGCAGTGCACCTTAGTAAAATAATACACGTGCTCGTGAAGCGGTAAGCTCGATAATCTCTGGTAAAGATAGGAGAAAAGCAATCGCGCACTCTTAAAATTGCCTCGTTATGCACTGCTTTAATTACGCCATCACATTGGCTGCTGTCCTATTGGCTATTGCTGGTGATCGTCGCGATTTATATCTCGCATTTCTAGTGACGATCCGCGGTTATCGGCGCTGCGCACCAACCTCTTGTATGCTTCAACCTCTACGTACAGTTTTGGCGGTTTTTTCTTCGTTTGAATACTTTACTCTTAACCATACCTCTTGATAAAGTGTTTATTGCTTCAAAAAGGCCCTGCCAGCCTGAGCGCGTTCCTGCAGGGAGGCACCAAAGCCTGCGTTGTCCGCACGTTTTCTCCTTTTCTTCGCAACACACAAAAAAAGAGAGAAAACTACTGGCCTGTGCTATAACGAAGAATGCCAAAGAGAACCTCACGAGCTGCCCCCGTCTCTGTGAGAGAGCGCGGGGCCTTCGTCGGTATACGTCCAGTTGACAGGGAACGGTTACGCGCTATTTTTCATTTCGCATAGGTAAGGGGATGCTGAACTAATCTTTAAAATTTCTGTTTAAGAAGGTTGTTGGGGCAACAAAGTTCACCTCAAAATTCATTTCGGAAGAGTTGGTGGTAATTGCTGCTGGGTCCTTTCAAGGCACTGAGAATCATCATGGCGTCGGCTTTGTGTTTAGTTTCGCACAGGTTTTCTTACCACACCCATTTCCCACCTACGTAATTAATACGATCAATCTGAGATGTCAAAACAGGAAGATTGTTATATATAGATGGTCACGTTATAAAGAGTAGGAGGGGAGTTTGGGGACAACGTGCCACCAGTTGTACATTGTTAATATTACAAATATCCTGATTGATTTCCTTCCAAAATTAAGTCCTCTTGCGGGCTACTAGTCTTCCGTATTTCACCGCTATAGTTCCATTAATTGATGCACACGCACAAGGCCAGTGCAAGGAAGTCCGTGCGCCATTATTTCAGAACATGCTATTTTCTTGGCTCTCCAAAATTATTTCTACAGGTAGTGTTCAAACTGGCGTGCTTTCTCTTCAACGTGGCACTTTTTCGAACTAAAAAATGTTGGGCATTTTATCATGGTTTTGTTAATTTCTAACTGTGTGTGGAAGACTTCTTACCGTGGCAACGCAGTAGGATATGAGAAGAAACAGGTCAAAATATTGACTTGGAGTCCACCACATCCATGAAATACCATCTGTGGACAGCTGATACGCTTCGGTAGCTAACAGAACACATGTCGCCACGCATGAGAGCTAGAAAAAAGGCAGCACTGCTTAACAGGTGTTTCGTATTTCTCAGTACTAATTAAATGTTTGTTTTAACAAAAATGGCTTGTATACATCCATTGAAAATATTTTTTTTCATTTCTTCATCAAACTTGCAAATTCCAGGTTGATAAAAATTGCAGTCGACACCCACGCTTTAGGACACGTGCGAGGAAACTCACGCCAAAGTTTCAGTTTTTTTTTCTTTTTCCAGCATCATTTGGGCTGATACAAATGACAAGACGTTTTTGTGCAGTAAGAACGATTCTGCACAAAAGAAGGCAGAAAATAAACGGGCTATTTCGCGTGATAGCGTTCCGGAGGCGATGGGTACGACATTGCGCGTACAGTTTTGCGAGAAAAGGCGCGGCTGCTCGCCATCTAACCTCCCAAAAGCCTGCAGGAGAATGAGAGTCTTACGTGCCCAACTTTGCAACCAAGAAAAAACGATGGAGGATGCTGTGTGACAGATAGGTTTCCCGTGCGTTGAAACACAACCGCGCAAAAAGCACCGGTTAATTCATTATTGCAATGCCTATGACTGTGGCGTGCATTTGCTTTAGATAGCCCAAGATTGTGGCGGTGCACTCCACGGCTTACAGTCTCGGTGGAAGAATATCAGTGATTACACAGGAGTGGCCTCAGCTCTTCCCTCAATTGTCCAATAGCAGACGCAGCACAGATATTTCCAGGGACTACCAAGGGGGTCACCTCATTTTGCAATTTCTGAAACAATTTGGATTACGCTTTAACGCTCTGGGTCGGAGTCAAATCGTCTAATCATTACTTCATTCACATGGGGGTAACAGTAAGCGCGTGTGACATCAGAAAATTTACACCATCTTCCCGCGAGGGGAACCATGGGGTAGATGCGACGCATCGGGGGTTGCCGTTGCGTTTCCGTTATGTTAGCGATGTCAACGTGTGGATTGCTGTTGTTGTGTATCCTATTTACGTAGCATGTTCACCCCCGATGCGTCGCATCTACCCCATGGTTCCCCTCACCGGAAGATGGTGTAATTTTTTAACCGAGCGCAAGCTGCGCGCTAACGCACAGCTGGCACGGCGACGGGAGCGAGCGCAGCCGAGCGCAAGCTGCGCGCTGACCGCGCTGACGCACAGATGACGCTGCGGTGAGAGCGGTTGAGCGCGCAGCTGCCGCGGCGAGGAGAATGGGGGAGGAATGCGGACTACGCCGCGACAACGCGGGACAAAGCGAGTGAAAGAGATGCGTTGCATCTAAATAGATATGAAGAGCGGCTGGTGGCATCCAAATTAACCGCACGCTCGCGTATATATCGGCCACTTCGCCGAGCAGCCTGCGTAATTGCGGTGCATTGTTGTGCGTCTTCAGTGTGGACCCTTGGCGCAAAAACCGAGATGTCGCTCGACAAACTTGGTTTAACTGCAGTACGCAACAAAACGTTTTTAACAAAGGAGCTCTTTAAGCTTTCAGTTTCGCCATTCAGCGTTACCAGAAAAAATAATACGAAAAAAATACTGAGCGCATATCAACGTAGGCTTCGTGAGGAGCGCCCGGCATCGTCCTACTCGACCTTCGAGAACACCCTCCCAGCATTTGTGTTGTGATCTCTCGCGTGATCTTCTTCTCTCCTGTTCACGTGCATTCGTGCGTGAAGTGGGGAGTACAGACACCGAGTTTGCGAATCCCATTGCTGCGGGTTGTAGTGTGTGCTAATGCAGCCCACATTGGGAGAGATGTGAAAGGCTGCGGACAAAACGGCCCGGGCCTGCCTGTCATCGAGAACTTTCAGCGGGACGTTCGGAAATCCATGCAAGGTGCGACAGCGGGGTCTCCGACGAAGGGACATGGGCCGTCAGCTCTGCTGTTTCTTCAGCCTTGTAGCACTAGTGCAAGCTTCAGAGGTTTTCTTATGATTCATGAGGTTTTCTTTAGGCATCCGTAAAAGCGTCATTTGCCTTTGCGTTATGTACTATTCCCCAGTAAGGGTGTTGTGTCCTCATATACACTTTCATTTTGTGCGCAGGTATGTGGAAGGGTGGTGGGCTAGATTCAATGCAAACTCACTTTAAATTTCAAGGCTTATATCGGAAAGCTTTGCTCTTCTTGTAGATTTTCTTAGAAAAGCTACCGGTGAGTGCCCGAACGCAAAAATTATGATCGGCCTGTAGAGTTACGAATATAGGGTCGTTATGGCTAATAAGCGATGGCAGTCACGCATTGTAGCGAAAACGTTTGGTTCATTGCAAACTTTTCCAATTAACGCTGAAAATATGTCAGCTCTCTAAGCCCGTCGGAGATTACAGATGCGATGGGCCCATTGCCGTCTAGCAGTGCCGAATGCTGTTCGCGGTGGTCGACTTTTACGGGTGTGGATGGTCATCTACGTCGGCGCCTGCTAAGCTGACGCTTTCCAATGACAGCAATTTTCGTTGTTAATGTAAATAAAGAGTTCGCTTCCTTTACTCAGTACGAAAACCTAGCTTGAATATGAATGGTTTGTGGTGAGTGGGACCTACTTCAATTTGATCTCATTTATCGCGCCGAAGGAAGAGCACGTGAAGCCGCGCGCAACAAATGGACATCAGCGTGACATCACACCGTAGTATAGAAGTGGAAGTGGCGGAACCACGTGCCTCCGACGTGCGGCAGAAACTCGTTAGGTCACTTCACACGCGTGGCCCCGTGTGCGGGGACTGCACGCTCGCGCGTCCACGAACTGATGCACGTAGCGATAGCTTCAGGCAATAACCGGCGCCCAGAAAGGCACTCTCACCAACCGTAAAGTTCTACACGCGGAAAAGGAGCCGATGATATAGCCGAGAATTGCAATAGATTTTCCGTAATTTTATTGAAAGCGGTCATAAAATATCCGCCGCGATGGTATAGGCCTACACGTCTTCAGAAAGCTCAGCCGCTCAGCTCTGGCACCGGTGTGGTCGAAACAGAGCCTTTACGCGCCTTCAAAGTATTTTCACGTCCCCACAGAACACCGAGGACATACCTTGGCTCTGGCACATGCGCCATTGTGGCCGGAAGTGTGGGAAACCTGAGTTGACGATTTTCAGGCTGTTCAATGTAATTAATTATCTCACGCTGATGTATGCAAAATGCTCTTTCCAGTTCCCCAGGCCATTAATAGATAAGAGCAATAAAAAAGAGAATGAAATTTTAATGGTAGTACTCCAAAAAAGGCCAAAGCATCCTTTGAAATTCTTAAACCCACTCCGTTTAATCAAGCAGGAACGTGATTCCTGGAGCGATAAAACAGGAAGCGTTAGTCATTGGATACTTTTGCTTATTGAGAAGCCGCTGTTTCAGCTGTGACAAATTCCCAAAACGTTCAGTGTTATCTGCTGAAAAACGCCCAAAACCGTAACAGCAGTAAGGAGGTAACCCGAATATTGGATCAACAAAAAGCGATTTCATCTTTAACCTTGTCTCCCCGTTAGGGGCCCCGAAATAGATGATCATCTGTAAAGTATTTAGGATGGACGAAGTACAATTTGTAATTTAGGTTGTCCTAGGCAGATTGCCGCTACATAGAAATAAAATGTGTAGATATCCACAGCTAGTAAGTGCTCGCCATTCCAAAGACTGAAAGCTTTGAAAGCTGCGTTGTGATCGCATACAGTGTAAGCAATACGAACTCGGCTACGTTCTAATAAATCATATTCACGCTTACCTGTAGTGTACATACGGCACCTTTATCGTCATCCTACTTGTCCAGACAGAAAACAGTGCTTACCAGATATCCGATGTCGATTAAAGAGTATAATACTGGCTTCCTTGAACTTGACTTCTTCATACCAAAGAGTTCCACAACGGTGAGCATGCAGCACCCAAGAATCGAGAGCTTTAAAGCTTCTGTTGTAGTGAATGCTGCCATTTTTCATAAACCTGAAAATAGACAAAAATTGGCCGTGGTTCCATGCAGTTAAACCAAGTTTGTTGGGAGATAGCTTGGTTTTCGCTCGCTCGAGAGTACGCAGTGAACGCGCGTACAATTGCACGGCAAGACAAAACGCAGGCGCTGTTCGGCGCTGTCGGTGCGAAGGTGCCAAAGAGTGGTCAACTTGGAAGCGGTCAGTACCTCCTGATACCATTGTTTGGTGGCACACGCCCTTACCCTTTCCCTTAATCCCCCTCTCTACACATCAGTGGAACAAAAGAGCCTTTCGACATTTTCACTCTGGAACCGCATGAGGCGCTGGTTTGACCTTGGCGGAGCTTGAAGGTCACATTGGCACGCGTGTACGAAGCATCGACAGAAAGGAGCATTCGGAGGCCCTCAGGGCAGCCCAAAAACCGCGCAATTAATTCGCATAGCAAAATTCGCATCGGAATCTTCCAGAAGGAATCCGCCACCTAGGTATTTGTGCTTCTCTAACTGTAAAAACGTTCTGCCGAAAAGGGGAAACGGGGGTCGTGTTGACCGAACTCACGCTAAGACGGAAGTGGGTCAGAAAAGAGTCCTGGCGAGAAATGTTCTTTTTTTACCCGTGCGAATCGCTAACCGGCATCACGGTATGAAGGAGCACAACCTTGTTCGATTAGTTGAAGCCTTTGTCCTCAGTAGGATAACCTACGTCACCCCTTTTCTACACCTCAGAAAGGACGAAGAACTCAAAATTGACGCCCTTATTAGACGGGCCTACAAGCAGGCCCTCGGCATCCCGATCACTGCTCCGACCGAACGTTTCGAGGCGCTGGGGCTTCACAATACCCTTAGCGAACTAATAGAGGCTCAACGGCTGGCTCAACGGGAACGGCTTAGCCACAGCCAGACGGGTCGGCATATTCTCGGCTCCCTGGGCATCAACCACCTGCGAACAGGCACTCACAAGATACCCTTGGCTCCCGAAGTGCGCGATCAAATTCACATTCCACCGTTCCCTAAAAGATGCACCCGGTTCACAATCAGGAACGCAGGCAGGCAAGGGCGAAAGCCCTGCACAAACGATTCGGAAATTCGGAGGACGTGCTGTACGTGGACGCGGCCGACTATCCGGGTCGCAATGATATGGCAATTGCAATAGTCAATCACCAGGGCAATTCCATCAGCTCCGGGTCGGTCCGCACGAGCGAGCCGGAGGTGGGCGAAGAGACAGCCATTGCCCTGGCAATGACGGCATCCGCAAAAATCAAATACGTGGTGAGCGACTCAAAGTCTGCTATTATAAATTACGCAAGGGGGCGCATCTCCCCAGAGGCATCTGCAATTCTAAGGATTGGGCCCAACAACATTCAGCGTTCGGGCAAGATATGTCTAATATGGGAGCCTGCACACTCTGTCCTTGCTGGGAATGAACGCGCACGACGCCGCTCGAGGATTTTCTGACCGAGCTGGTGACGACAACAACGCTCATTCACTTCGCTGTTCGGGTAGAGATCGCCTTGTGTCCTACAGGGACATAACTAATCATTACAGGCTAGAGCGGACCCGCTTCCCCCCGGCTCATCCTACCCTCAGTAAATGGCAATCCGTGGCTTGGAGACTTCTACAGACGAACTCGTATCCCAACCCGGTTGCGTACAGTCACTGTTACCCTGGGCAATATTCTGACAAGTGCCACCGGTGTAAGGACAGGGCAGACTTAGCCCACATGCTGTGGGCTTGTCCACAGGCGACAACGTTAGGTCGCAACATCGCTACTGTAGAGCAATGGGAGACCGTATTGCTCAGCTCCGACCCAGCTGATCAAGTCTGGGCCATTCAGCTGGCCGAAGACGCTGCTAGAGCCCAAGGGCTCTTGGCCGACGTCTAGGACTACTGGCTGTTATGCAATAAAGTTTTCACTCACTCACTCACTTTACCCTTGTTGGCTCTGTTACAGAAGTTAGTCGCGGTTTGTGCTACTATTTTCCGACTTTGTTCGCGGCACAATTCTGCAGGAGAGGGGGACACATACGAGTAGCGAAAATTGATTGAATAATAGAAAAGCCGTCGTCTAGCTTCATGCTGGATGAAATGGGTGAACAGGAACCTGTACGATGTACTGCAATCAAAAGGGTTTCTAAACAAGTTTTTTTAATGTACGATGGGGTCAAGTAGCCTCTCATGTGCGTCTGTCTCTAGCTATAACGTGCAATTGTGCCTAAGTAGTCTCTGAAGGTTGGACCTCAATACCTAGTCATCCGAGAAGCCCTCATTTACAGCGCAGAATTCGAGGGTAAAACAGTGGCGAGAATAACTTGATTAAAAGCCTGCGATAGCGAATGACGTCACTTCGTCTGAGAAGACCTATAAAACAGCCTATACTCTTAAAGCACTACAGAAGGCCTAAATAAAACGTCGCTTCTTATAATGAAAACACGTGACTCCAAAATCGATACTCATTGTCTCTGTGTTTTGTGAAATAAAGGTCCATCCATCTTTTTTACCACAATGGGAACCATTGAAGTTAAACTTCTCACAAAATAGCTGTAGGCAAAACACCTTGGCGGCACGTGGAAAGAAAAAAGGCATTTGTCGCAATGAGAGACATGACGCACTGTTTTCGTCCCGAACAATGCTTGTTAGAGGAAGCAAATTTTTATATCAAACTATCAAAACACCCTGTGTCGAGAGTCGCCATACCGAATGGCGCGTCAGTCGGGCACAGCGTGCTTATGTGAAGCTGGTGTTTCTGTGAAATACGCAATCAGGCCAAGGAAACGTTCTCGGAGAGACTGACCAACCACCTTGGAGACCTTTCCCATGCAGCAACGAAGCGTAAACTCTTAACATCTTTCCTGACATTGCCTACCCGCTAACGATGCACCACTAAATTTCTTAACAAGATACTTTTTTGTTCGCATAATACGCTTTAAACCACGTGGACGACCTACAATCTGGGTGCATCGTCGTGACGTTACCTGCTACTGTCGGAGACGGCCTCGTAGACAACTTATTCAACACTGCGCTATGTTCTGTGTTTGGACATGTCGCAAGAGCTTCTCGCGGAGGATGTGCAGTCGGGTTGTTGCCCCAATCTGTGCTGGCTCCTGTATACGGTACTCGCTGTTTCAGTGTGAAAGGTTGCAGTATCCGGTGTCCTCTAGCTATTGGGGCAGGTGTGAATGTGAGTGAGCTTCCGGCTTTCCTCCTGGAGTTGTAGGTGTCGTTCCACACCAGCGTTAAGTTCGTTGTCTGCGATGTACTGTAGCATGGCGCCAAGCATCGGAGTTGCCTGTAGCAAAGCTCAAATGTCGTCATCAGTCTGGTCTGCTTGGTAGGTGTATAGTGCGCAAAAGATATTGAAAGGAGGATTTAAGTTGACGGCCTCTTCTCAATATCAACGCACATTCACAGACTATATGGGTGCGTTTTTATTGTAAAAGTATTCTGTTAGTCTATTCTTCCTGTGTTGGTACGCCGTTGTCCTTCGATTCTCTTTGTTGCTGCAACGCAACGGATTTTGCAAGACGTCTGTTGGCAAAGATGTTCGGAGGTACGTTAACACAGCTTCTAGCATCTATACTGGTGGGCAACCTAGCTACTGGAAAGACTCGCGACATCATGAAACATCGAATGTTTATTAGAGTGTATCGTGGAATGAGTGGCTACAATTACCCGTTTGTTCTGCTACCATGGCATAGAAATAACCCCTAGGGAGCCAACCGCCTTGTTCTAAGGGCTTTGATAGTGCCGTAATGGGCGACTCAAGCACTGCGCAAATCAACTCTGGTCGTTTTCGCTGTTCCAGGTAGCAGCAAATAAATCCGCCACCTTATGCACTGCCCGTTTCAGATCTATATTTTGGTTTTTGTGTTGCAAGCATGAGGGGACGATCGTCTTATCACGCGGGCCACAGAAATATTCAGATTTTTTAAGTGCGAATGCACTTCTTAAGCGACCCTGAACCTGCGTCCACCGGCGATGTCCGCGCACGTGGAGATGGGCACGCGCAGCCTGGCCGCTGACATGGCACATACCCACGCGGGGGATTGGCCAGGAATCTCCTCGTCTTCCTTGGCAACGGGGGGAGATGGGCGTGCGCTGCCTGGCCGCTGACATGGCACATACCCACGTGGGGGATTGGCCAAGAATCGGGCGTGAGAAGGGCTAATGCACCTGCTTAAAGGAGTACTGACACGAAATTTCAAAGCTGAGATCCGCTCTAGCAATCAAGTACAACGACAACACAAATAGGTGTCTGTGAATAAATGCATCTTTCTTTCTTTGTAGTTGTGTGTGTGTGTGTGATCTCTCTTTCGCGAACATTAACGAACCGCGCAAATTCAACTCGTGCATTCGCACTTTCACATTCTTCCCCTCGGGGAAATGCGGGGAATTTTTAATATAACATACTGCGTCGAACCCGATGCTAACACAAGGGCTTCAGAAAACAATACTTTACAAGATCATTCAAGTCATCATTGTTCGTTGAGTTCTCTGCTCTTGCTCACCACGAAATTCGCCAGAACTCGTCGCCAAACTCGCCCAAAAACGTCGCGGAATGAATTGGTACGGAGCTTGGTGATGCAACCGTTTATCGAATTCCAGTTTTGTTTTACATCGTCCCCCATACGTCAATCAAATAAACCTATTTTCCGCTCCAGTCTGTTGCACGCCAACACGTGAGTTCGAATACAGTACAAAATCAAACGAAGGGGAGCGGCTTGAATTATTTTATCACAATTCTGCACTGCTAATTATCAATGAACATGCAGGAACGAGAGAATCGGATTGAATGAAATGAAAAGGCTAGTGTGCTAAAATTGTGCAACTGCGAAACACGTTATCACAAACAGAATTTTCAAATGAATCAAGAAACGCTGGTGAGCTGGGTCCGTTCGTACGTGTCGAATAGTAAAAAAAAAAGAGGGCCAGGGCAGACAAGAAACCGGGCAATATAAATAAACTGGAGATAATTACTAGGCAAGGTACTAGGCGAATACCCTCGTCCTGTTTGTCCCTCTCGTGAAGTCGTTACTCTTTTGTTTTCTTATGAGTTCAAGTCATTGAGGGCGCCGTACCAATGTATAGATAAAATGTTTCGTCGTGCTTTCTTATCTTCACTTGACTTAAGTGATGCTCTAAAAGAAACAAAGCCTGGAAACTTCCACGAAAACGTTGTGAGTAAATAAAACCAGAAGTCGTTATGACCACCGCTTACAGGTATAAAATAGAATTTACAATGTTTTCATGCCATGTTTGAGAAGCAGGTGGTGTTTCCGGTCAAGCTTACGACCTCGCTGAAAGTTTAATGTTTCAGGTTGTCCAGAATAGGGCGAATGGAGCGGCCATTGCTTGGTAAACAATCCATCGCATCAAACACTCCAATTTCGTGTTACCCAAGCAAAACGCGTAAGTGACGTTTCGCTTGCACAATTCACAGTTCAAATCACAGCCTGCTCTCCAGCCTAAACATCTGATCAGGTGTTTAAGCTCTGGAAATGCTCATTTTCGCACCCAGGTTTCAGACAAACGGCTGCAAAGTGTCACAGCCCAAATTCAATTTAATTACCTCAAATTTCCGTTCTGATTCAGGACGTGACCCGCAGACGGGCATCAAAAATTACAAAATAACAGTGGCAGGAATTCGCGCCGGTTCATTAGTGCAAATTATTATTACCAGGTACCATTAACAGCACTGGTAATATAAGATGACCCTCACGGGCTGAGATACCGCGTTCGTAAAATCCTCTTCTGGACGCGTGTGCAACACGTGAATTACGGCGCGAAAAAGTGAATAAATTAGTTTTAGGTACATACCAGAAAGAAAACGTTCTCTGCTTTGCTCCTTTGCCTCTCCGCTTATTCTGGCTGACAAGCACCGTCTGCACGGTGGACGGGCGAATATTTGTAGGGTTAAAAGTTTTCACAAGGGCGTGACGTTACAGACCATTTGATTGGCGGATAATACGATCAATGGTGACAGAATGTTCTACACAAGGAATGGTTGGTGGGCAGTGTCGTGACGCATGAAGCTGGAACAATGTACGAAAAACGAGTAGATTGCTCTGGCGGGTGCTCATAGCCAGTAAATTATAAATACTCCAGCTGCTGCTTGACGCCGTCACTTCGGAACGAGCGCCAGGGCTTAGCGCGGCGACTGGCACATTGAGCCAGCGAGGAGACGCGAGTAGTGTATACGTACGTATCCTCGTCTTTTTGAAGTCGAGGCATGGTCAGCACCATGTCGTAGCAGGTTGACGTTCTGCGTATACGAACGTCGTTAAATTAATCCCAATTGTATCGAGGGAGAACCTCAACTCCATCAAAGTAAACATTTTCAAGTACAAAATAATCGTTCCACCTTTCTGCACAGCTGCTGGCGCCTTTTGCTGGTTCCAGAAATTTGTTTCAGAATATCATCAGATGTGGTAACACATATTCTGTGACGGTGCCTCAGTTTCTTTGCTAAATGTTCACAGAGAGGCTATTTGGGACATTGGAAACACCTTCCACACTGGTTTAATTTCATGTAGAGTATATTCAAAGACGAGCCCTGGACGACACCGACGAAGTCATCAAAGTTCATTGAACAGCGGCCTTAAGCGCTTTGAAGGTTCGCATCTGGTGAACACGGATCATGTCCGTTATGGTAGCACCTATTCTAGTAACTGGTGTGGTGTATGCGAATACGAGTCGTCTTCAAGCACATGCCCTATCTGCTCCCCCGTTTGCTTCGCGCTTTCGCTGGAAATGCCGAGGTATCAAGATACGCCATTTTGGGTCGTTGCTCGTGTTTCTTCTACACTGCTTTTTTAGGCTCTGCATGGTGGTGCTCGACGGCACCACCTCTTCGACGTGGTCTTCCATGTCACTGACTCGTCCCATGTCCAGCACTGCTTCATCTCTGGTTGTGCCAACACAAGCAATGTCAAGTCATTGTCTCGCGTTTCAACTGTCATCGGATTGCGGTAACAGCCGTGGGTATTGCTACAGAGATCATTGTATTCATGAGCGCAGCACCAATTCATTCTTATATAACGTGCTGCAGGCACGCAGAAGAATATCAAAGGCGACCGCCAGTAGACGCTCGTGTGCTATTGCGCGTATTTTTCTCGGTAGTCCCCGAAACACACTCGACGGCTCTTTGAAAAAGGAGGCCCCACTAAACCGCCTTGGCTCCCTCAATTCCTTGTGACTGTATAGAGATTCAGGGCTCGGAATCTCTCTCTCTCTCTCTCTCTCTCTCTCTCTCTATATATATATACATATATATATATATATATATATATATATATACATATATATTTATATATATATATATATATATATATATATATATATATATATATATATATATATATATATACTAGCAGTAGTACCCGGCGGTGCCCGGGTGGGCCAATATATTAATGACACTAATGGGTATAACAGGTGTTCATTTATTTGATAGTAGCCATTTTGGTTAGTTCATCGTGAAGTGGTACACACTCAGGAGCTCCTGCCTGCTGTCAATACAGGATCTCCAACCACAGGCGCAGTGGTAAGGTGAAACGACTGGCACTCGTATTTTACTGCAACTCTCGCTAAAAGAATTGCACCAAGATGGTGCGCTCGAGCGAGTGAGTCAGTGAGTAAAAACGTTTTATTGAGCCGGTGAAGTGGGAGTGGTTCCCTATTCCAGGAAGCCATGTGATAAGCGGGCACCCTTCGCTCTGGAAGAAGAATTGTCTGGACATGCCGATCGCTGGTTTTCCCATGGCTCTTGGGTGGGAAGAGTGGATGGAAGAAGGGGGAGGTTGTTTTGCTTGCACTCCTAATATGACGTGAATAAGAGTGCCAGGTTATAAACACAACTTGAATGCGGCAGGAGATTGCTCTGGGAACACACGATGGAGGCCGGCTGGGTGAGGAGTATTCTTCCTCATGGGAAGTGCTACATCAGCACATATGAAGGATGCTCATCGGTACACTTTTATGATAAGTAACACAGGCTCCCTACGGGATGCGCGAGGTCCCAGGAAGTCCCAACAGATGGCGAGCGCTACCCTTTGCGCTTTTTACCGGTCCGTCTTCACTTCGAGATTTATGATAAATGACAGGGCTCCTACGCGAGGCGCGTGGTTGTAGAAGGAGCCAACAGATGGCGAGCGCTACGCGAACGCGGGAATATTCAACTGAATTCTACCTCCGGAGGGTCGTGAATTAGAAAACCTCTCTTGCCTTCCTATCCACATGTTAGGACAAAATCCTGAAATTTATTTTTGGCCAATTGTATGCGCAGCATTTTCAAGCAAAATCAAATGCGATATATCAACTGGCTGTGCGGTTATTGACGAATGTGTAAAAACACAGTATTTTCAGGAAATCCTAGTAATGTTGTAGAACAGTGTTTAGATAACTGAGTAAGTTACGTATCTCATCAAAAACCAATTCAATATCTCAAATGGAGTGCGATAAAAAAAATAATATCTAAAAAACAATTTTACCGCTTTTCACTTTCCCCATGGTGCAATTTTAAAAACTCTCAGCAATATTATCCTTCAACAACGTAATTATAATGTGCTCATGAAATCTGAAGCCGTTTGAAGGAGCAGTTTGGCAAGGCGTGAACATCACCTGTTATGCCTTTTGGCTCGAAAGCCGTGATATTTGTAAAAAAAAACAATTTGGCCCCTTTAGCGACGTCGTAGGGCGAAATCCTAAAAACCGGTTCTCTGCATTTTTATCAGTCACGTATGCTATCAAAAATCACTTGGATAAATGAATCGGTGAAAGATTTATTTGAGAATCTTCAGGTACACCAATTTTTTTCCGGTATGCGGAATCACCTCGGTTGTGTGGTTTACGGCGAAATTCAAAAAGTACTTTTTAGATATTCTTAAGAGCTACATGTATCAGCAAAAATCCCTTCAAAATGTGAATGGGGGAAGCAGGTAATCAAGTATTTAGGAAAACAATATTTTCCCCCTTCCCTTGGTTAATAGTACAATTTCAGAAATTCCCCCCTTAGTGAGCCTCTACGCAGTGTCGCAAATGTACTCCCTAAATTGCAAGTCTCTAGATGTAGTAGTTTTCGCTGGGCGTTCATGAGTCAGTCAGTCAGTCGGGCACTTCATTTTATAGGTATAGATGACACCGGCTCCTACGGAAGACACGTAGTTGCCGAAGGTGTCAACCGATGCCGACCGCTAAGCGAACGCGGGAAAACTCAACTGAATTTTACGCCCAAAAGGACGCAGATTAAAAAATCTCGCTTCCATTCTTATCCGCATGTTTGTACAAAATCCTGAAATCGGTTTCGGGCAATTAAATGGGCAGCATTTTCGAGAAAAAAACGAATGGGAGATATCAACTGGCAGTGTGGTTATTTACGAATGTTTAAATACACATTGTTTTCCCGAAATCCCGCTTACCCTTTTTGGGAGGCTGTCAATGAAAAATTTTGTAGAACAGTGCTTAGATACCTGAGTAAGTTGCCTATCTCAACAAAAATCAGTTCGACAGCTGAAATGGCGGGCGGTAAAAAAATTGATATCGGAAAAGCTATTTCACCGCTTTTCACTCTCCCCATGGTGGAATTTTTAACATTTTAAGCAATATTAACCTCTGACACCGTAATCAAAACGTGCCCTTGAAATCTGTAGCTGTTTGAAGGAGCAGTTTGGTTAGACGTGTACATAAACTGTTAGGCCTTTTTGGCTCGTCAGCCGTGTCATTTGTAACAAAACTATTTGGCCCTTTTAGCGGCTTCGCACGGCGAAATCCTTAAAAATGGTTCTGTGCATTTGTATGAGTAACATATGCTAGCAAAAATCAGTTGGATAACTAAATCGGTAAAATATTTATTTGAGAATCTTTAAGAACATCATTTTATTTCCTGAATGCGGAATCACTTCGCTAGTGTAGGTTAGGGCGAAATCCAAAAAACTACTTTTTAGGTATTCTTAAGGGCTACATATATCAGCAAAAGGCGCTGCGATATGTGAATGGGTGACCGAAAAAATCACGAATTCGCGAAAGCACAATTTCGCCTTTTTCCGCGGTTAGGAGGGCAATTTCCGAAAAACCCGCCTTAGTGAGCACCTACTCAATGACGCAAATAAACTCGCGAAATTTCAAGTCTCTAGATGTAACAGTTTTGGCAGGGCGTTGATGAGTCAGTCATTCAGTCAGTCAGTCAGTAGGGCACTTCTTTTTATAGGTATAGATATGTGTGTGTGTGGGGGGGGGGGGGGGGGGGCGTGTATGATATATAGAGGGTGTTTTACCTAACTTTGGCCAGAGTTTAAAAATATGCCGATACACTGTAAAAACGGCGCAACAAAATGCATCTTGCTCAGTTTTGTATGTAGTTACTCAGACTATGTTTTGTATTTTGCCTAAAGTGATAATTGGTCCATTTTAATTAGCCAACTTTCGAACGAATGAAGGTAGAGAAAAAAGAAATCGCAATGAGAAAGTTGAAGAGTGGCTTCCAAAGTGGCCGAATAAATGCTATAGCCGCCGCGGTGGCTTAGTGGCTAAGGCGTTGCGCTGCTAAGCACGAGGTAGCGGGTTCGATTCCCGGCCGCGGCGGCCGCTTTTCTGATAGAGGCGAAAATCAAAAACTCCCTTGTGTACGAGATTTCAGCGCATGTTAAAGATCCCCAGGTGGTCAAAATTAATCCGGAGACCTCCACTACGGCGTGCCTCATCGTCTGCGCTCCGTCGGCGCGTTAAACCCTACAATCAATCAATTTAATAAATACTTTCTATTTACCTGTGCGTTTGGGTGGTATCAGTGTTTTTAAGCTCACGGACGATGCCGGCGAAATAAAAAAATTCCCCCGCATTTCCCCGAGGGGGAGAATGTGAAAGTGCGAATGCACGGTTGTCGGCCCGCTTGCGGCGCTTGCGCTCGGCCCCCGCAGCCCACCGCCTCGCCGCCTTCTCTTCCATCTCTTCCATCGGGTTTGTAGTATCACGTGTACACCACGCAGTTATCAAGCCGCTATAACGCCGCTGAGTCGCCAACGCACGCCGCTGACGACGTAGTTTGAATGCGTTAAAGATATAAGGCGCGTTACTCACGCTGATATCAGCGTGGCGTCCGTGGCTTAGTCGGTAGAGCGTCGCGCTGCGGCCGCAAAGTCCTCGGATCGTAACCTGGCGCCGGATGCTGTTTCTTTTTTAAATATAGAGGAGCACTGCGGACGCCGCCGCCGCCGCCGGCGGCGGTGGATGGTTTGGGCTCGCTTATAAAGTGCACTTAAAAAAAACACGTGACATGCCCGCTCGCGCGACGTGACTGCAGTACTCCCAAACGTTCCGCGCACGAACAGCGGTGGGCGCACTGCTGCTTAAAAAGATGTGCCTGCTGCGTCTCTACAGCAGTTTAGTAAAATCACGGTTGGACTATGGGAGCGTACTATGCGGGTCAGCTTCGAAAACTGCTTTAGAAATGCTTGACCCTGTTCTGCACCTGGGGCTTCGCCTTTCGTCACGAGCCTTCCGAGCGAGTCCTGCACAAAGCCTATATGTGGAATGTGACCAGTGGTGCCTGGAAGACCAGCGCTTATACACACATATATTGTATGCCGTGGAGACAACATCCGTAAAATATCACCCTTCTTCGTTTATTGCCAATGACACCTCTGCCATGCACTCGTTTCTCAGTCGGCCCTCTATATCTATGCCTTTTTTCGTTGAGAGTGAAAGTGCAAGCTGAAGAGCTTGGGATTTCTTTTAGCGTGACTTACAAAACTTCGATCACAGTCCTTGTTGCTCCTTGGGAAATGTCCCCGGTTTCTTGTTATTTATCTTTTAGAGCCATTAACAAAAGCACTGCACCAAGAGAACTCATCTTGCAGCACTTCCAACACCTACGACACAAATATCCTTACACAATGTTTTACACAGATGCCTCCAAGTCCGCCCTTTCTGTGTCATGCGCTGCACATGGCTCTAACTTTGCTATCACTAAGACAATGAACAAAAAAATCACGCCATATCCACGGAATGAATGATGATAATTGGGGCGAAGCTCGAGAGGGGGAGATCATCGGTAACCGTAACTCTCCCGTGAAAGTTCGCCTAATACATCATTAAGAAAGACGTAAGACAGTGTGCGTACATTGTACAAATCAACTTTTATTTTGTTCTTTTATTTTGTTCTTGTTCGTTTGTTGTTTCGTTTCTTCGTTTGTTCTTTTCATTTCGTCGTTGTCATGACTGGATTGCGAGGTCCCTTCATTACGACGGCTTTATGATCTGTGAAATGAAGCGAGAGAGGTTCTTGTACTGGCTGCAATGGGAAGTTTGCAAACACTAAGTCTATACACGTTCCTCGGATCGTGGTAGGGTTCATATGGATACATCTGAGTGCGTATTTGAAGAAATAACTTTTATTTAGGGCGAACTTGTGCCCGAACAAGACGAGAAGAAACGAGCAAAGGTCCTTGCGTCTCGTTCGATCTTCGAGAACGACTGCCTGCGTTCGTGGCGTGATCTCTTGCGTGATCTCCCCCTCGCAGTGCACGTGCGCTCGCGCCTCCGTTGGCGAACACAGACAAGCTCGCGCTCCCGGTGCCAAGTTTGCGCTGCCGGTTGCAGCCGGTTCTTGCGCGTGCAACGCGGCCCACTTTGCGACATCTCCGAAAGCATGCGGCGGTCACGTACCACGAGACACAAGGGATGGACAGACGCATGGCTTTAGGAGCTTCGCCCCTAAAAATTTCTTTTGCAGTGCGCAGCCAGAAGTGGCGAAGACCGGAGGTTCCAAGCGGAACGCGTTCCGCTCCCCGCTAGCAGACGACGCTCGCTTTCCTAGTGCAACTCGCAACCCCAGCGCCGCGGTGGCGAGAGTCGCGGCCGGCCGCCTTCTCTCCACGGCCGCGGCGGGGAGATACGGAACTGAAACTAAAGCGTGGCAAACTGTTCGCATGGCGACGCAGTGAAACATCCCCCTCGCGAGGGGCACGATCCAATGCAGAGCATTTCCGGGGGCGCACGACGTTAAGTAGTTTGCGTTACGTTAATGTTGTTGCACTTGTGGCAACTGCTGACGAGAGAGCGCTTGTCAGCAGTAAAATTGGCAGCCTCGGCGCACGTTGAGTCCGAGAGAGGGGAGAGAGTGTCCTTGACACGTGCCTGGGCGCGCTATCGAATGTTGATCGCGCCGATAGCGAAACGTCTGAGCCGGGCATTTCGAGGAGAGCGATGCGGACAACTACGGATGCCAAGAACGGGTGACATCGTGAGTTAAACAAATGCTCTGCATTTAAAAGCAACAGGTCAGCGACGTAGGCGTTGGCTATTCGATTGAAGCTGGCAGGCGTTATCGCTCACGCTGCGTCAAGCGACCAGCGGGCGTGGTGATGGTGGTGGCTCCGGACAGCGATAAACAGACTAGAAAGTTTTAGCTGACCGTTTCTGACGGTCCGCTCCGCTCCGATAGGAAGCGGGCGCGCCATTGCGCATGCGTGGCGCGCTAGCGCGCTAACGGCGATACCGGAGAGGGGCCCCGCTCTACTAACCGGGGCCTCTTAGGCGGTATTCACACGACGGAGCCTTTCAGCGGAGGAACCCAAGGGAGATCGTGACGTCACTGCAGGCGGACTGCCGCTCCGCCAGCTCCTTCGCTCACACGAACGATGCAACTGTCGGACAGATATTAGAGAGTTTTAGCTAACCGTTTTCGACGGTCCGCTCCGGTATCGGCGGCCCGCTTAGCGCAACCGGAGATTGTCGTTCGCGGATTTGCGCGCCCCGCATGCGCAATGGCACTCCCGCTTGCTATCGGCGCGGAGCGGAGCGTGGAAAACGGTCAGCTAAAACTCCCTATTACTAGAGAGTTTTAGCTGACCGTTTCTGACGGTCCGCTCCGCTCCGATAGCAAGCGGGAGCGCCATTGCGCATGCGTGGCACGCTAGCGCGCTACTGGCGATACCGGAGCGGGGCCCCGCTCCGCTAACCGGGGCCTCTTAGCGGACTGTCGCGGCAGCTTACGCTACCGTGTGGAATAACAACATGGCTGCCCCCGCGATGCGTGCGCGCTACGGCGAACTTCGTTTCTTCAGTTGAAACACGACCGACGAAGCCGCGAAAGCTCTTCCGAATAGGAAATGGTGCCACACACCTCAAAGATGTTTATAAGGGAAGCGAAAAACGTCGACCGAAGCGCGGGGCTGCTTCTATGCAGCGCCGATAAAGACAGCCTTGGCTTGGCTATTCCAAAATTTATCGGCTTGTTTATTATTATTTAGAAAAAATATAGCATGTCAGCGACTACATTATACAAAAAAAAGGTTAAATGAGGCCAAGAAACACGGTATTTTGCTTTGTTTGGGCGACCAAATACAAATTCTTGTTTCTTTTAGGATGAAGTTTCGGTTTTCGCGCGCGCGCGAAACGACCAGTCACGCGAAACATTCTGTAGAGGGAGATACGGTTATCGCTTAGCTAAAAGCCATTCGGCTGCTGACGCTCCGGTTGTGCTGAGCGGGACGTCGGCAGCATAGCGGAGCGCCAAAAACGGTCAGCTAAAATTCTCTACTGTTTGGAGTCGCCTATACCGACAGCAGGGCTGCCATAGCACTGCTGATTCCGCGACGGCGGCAATTTCTGCTAAAGCCCCTACGTACTGACCTTGTCAGCAACCCTAAAATTGGCCGTGGACGCGATGCAGGCGCTGCCGCGGAAAGAGAACGGCTCGTAATGAGCGAGTCAGTGGGTGGGGCGATAGCGCGCTGGGAGCAGCAGGCCAGTCCGCCTAGGCCCCCATACAAATTTTAGGCTTAACACTGCGGTGAATATTCGATTGCCGCGCTCGCAGGCGGCGCAGATGGCGATTTTTAATGCAATTTGCCCTCACATCGTTACACCCTTTCTATGTGTATGAGCTTTCTATGTGTATATATGTGTATATGTGTATTTGTGAAGCGATAACAAGCTATCGACGAGCTACCTGCGGCGGCCTGCGCCATTTCGCGGCAGCCGCTCGTCCAGCGACCGAACTGGCGGTATACGCGGCTCTTTCATTGCGCCTGTCCACGCAGTTCAGAGAGATTGGACAGAGGTGCAGGATCCCCGGAGTTTTATTACGTATGAGGATAAGTGTTATATCGGAGCGGGTCCAGTTACTGGGGAGAGTATGGTTGTGCCAGTGTGTGTTGAGTACGGTAGTGAGGTGGTCAATGGTGAGGTCGTCAAGATGGTGGAGGAATGTACTTGTGATCCCATCCGCTTCTGGACCAGTATGGCGACGGAGTGTGAGCAACGCGGCTTTCACTTCTTCGAAAGTGATGGAGGCATCGAGTTCATCATTGGTTGCGCCAGTGTATTCAGGCCGCTCAGGACGTCGGGAGCAGAGGGGATGTATAGTTGTATAAGTGTGCGAAAAAGTGCGTCGGGGTCCTGATTGAGGCAGTGCATCAGTCGTTGTACCCGACCGTTGGCGTGGTGTTTAGAGTTTTCCGGATTAAAGATGTGACGTAGAATGGCCCATGTGCGTTTAGTAGAAAGCGTTCCGTTGAGGGAGTCACACAGCTGGTTCCAGTTGGCGCGGGCGAGGGTTTGTGGATGTTGCTGCATGTCCAGTTGGAGACGCGCTAGTTTACGTTTGAGGGTACAATTGTGCTTCTGCAGCCTCCAGCGTTTTTCAATGCCGCAGTAAGCTTCCCTTAGGTGTTGCATGCGGGAGTCAACATATGGGGATGGTGTAGCGGGGTCTACAGGGTGTTCATGTTTGGTGCGGGTGGTAGGTAGTTCTCCAAGCAATTCTTCCAGGCCGTCGGATCCGCAGAAAAAGGTGCTGGTATTTTGCGGCTGTCCTGGCGGAACGCATTCCAGTTCGTAATTGAGGGTTGTTTCGATTTAGGGGGTCGGTAGGTTAGAGAGGGAAGGCGAGTTCAATAATGTAGTGCTCGCTTCCTAGTGTATGTGGTAGTATTTGCCAGCCGTCTGAGTGCATGTTACATGAAAAGGTGAGGCCTGGGCGGGTGTCTTTTTGTATGCTATTGCCTATGCGGGTAGGGGTAGATGGGTCGGAGTACGTGGTGAGTTGTAGTTGTTGCGCGAGTTCCCAGAGAAGCCGGGCTTTGCGAGTGGTTCTCAGGTAGCCCCAAGCAAGGTGGGGGGCGTTAAAATCTCCGCATATTACAATCGGGTCCTTCCCAGTACACGTTAGTGCCTGTTTGAAAAGAGAGGCAAAGCTAGTGTGCGGGTCCTTAGGGGGCTGTATATATAAGGGATGTGCATTTTGGCCTGGGATGGTTTTGGCGGTAGGACGGTGACGAGGAGACGCGGGATTTGTGAGGTAAGGGTATGAGGGGTTGCTACGGGGTTGCGGTTGGTAAAGATGGCGACAGAGGGGTGCAATGAGTATTTATGGGCAGTGTAATTGAGGAGTTTAGGGAGGGTATTTACCCCTTGTAGTGCAATAAGTGATGGAGGGGAGGGGAGGGATTGAAGAAGTGCTTGTAAATTCATGCGCTTGTGTTTGAAGCCACGGCAGTTCCACTTCCATATAACATGCTTTTTTTTATAGATATGCATCATGCATGCTCGATATTGGTTGCTAAGTGCATGCTTTCTGGTGAGACACGTGGGGATGTTGGAGCGAGGGTCATTAAATGCCTGGTCCATTTCAGGAACTCCCTGGGTAAGTCCTGTGCTGTCTGTGTTATAGCAATTATTTCTTCATGTGTTTGCTGTTTGAGTGAAAGCATTTTCAAAATCCGTGCGTAGGGACTGCATTTCGGGCGCGGGTGGGGTATTAGTAGTTTGGATAAGGGCCTTACGTTTAAGAGGCGGCTCCGCGTGTTGTGCATCAGGTAGGGAGGTTGGTGTGGTGGCTTGGGCTTTAAGAAAGGAATTTTCTCAGGCGAGTCGCTCATTCTCATGTTTGGTTTGGAGGAGTTGGGAACGGAGGTCTTGTATCTCTTTAGGCATGTTTTGCATTTGAATGTGCTACGAAGGAGGTAACGGTTAGGAGGTATTATGAGGAAGTGTGGCTGGGGAAGGAGTGTTCTCCAAGTGTGGACCTATAAATATATATATATATATATATATATATATATATATATATATATTATTTTAATTAATTATATACACACAAATTTAGAGAAAGAGAAAACTCAAAGCGCGCAGATATAGCATAAGTAAAGAGTCGGATACTCAGCAAGAACAATAACAAAGGTTTACTCACGTAGTGGCAATAGGACTTGCCTTCAACGGAGTACAGTTACATGAATTTGCTGTGGCAAATCATGTAATCACGTATCTCTCTCTCTCTCTCTCTCTTTATATATATATAGTCGTGAAGTACAGTCCTCAGTTGCTGCAGGAATACGGACAAAGTAGAAGTACGCTCTTCGGAGACTTTATTTCCACCGTTTCGACCTGAGACAGGTCTTCCTCAGGAATGAAAGCTTTGGGTAAAATCGTACGGACTCAGAGTGGGGGCGGCGCCCCGAAACACAAGCCACATGGGAAACAAACACACAAACGACCACACACACAAAACAGAGCTTATTCTGCCAAAGGCAAGCAAAAAAAAGCCTAAAAAAAGACGAAAGGAAGAGGGAGGAGTAAGGTGGCAAGGAGGAGGCAAGAAAGAGGCAAGGAGGAACACACTGCATGAACGCGAGTGGTGGGGATAACAGGAAATAAGTCTCCGAAGAGCGTACTTCTACTTTGCGCGTACATATATATATATATATATATATATATATATATATATATATATATATATATGTATATATATATATATATATATATATATATATATATATATATATATATATATATATATATATATATATATATATATATATATATATATATATATATATATATATATATATATATATATATATATAATGTTGGTTGTTCCACAAATATCATACAGGCGGGACTTCCATAATATGAATTCAACTCCTGGATTCTTAGGTGTTTTAAGGTCTGTTTTATGCAAACACTCATTATCGCTACAATCATAGCCGGCATCGCCGGCGACACCGTCAGTGCATTCTTTTTATTATGCAGTATTACGGAGCCTGTACACCTGCCTATTTTGCTTGTGGTTGTAACTAAAGTTCCGTGATGAATAACTGATTGGGAAATACCATTGAGAATGTCCGTTTGAAATTATTTGTATGCAAGCCCTAAAAACCTAGCGAACCAAACTTGTCTCTTATCCTGCGCTTATTAATGAAGGGCCACATTCCGAGAATGCCAAATAAAGCCACAAAAATAAAATTGTACTTCACTCGTCAGTTTCGTACCCGTCATGTGAAATGAACATGACACTTGGACGCAGCAACATTTTCTAGCATGCCTGCGGGAAATAGTTTGCATGACATTGTGCACAATAAGCTCTAATGATAACTGCTTCAACCAGAGTTCCTGTTTTGCGGTCTGCTCACCGCGCACCTGCGGTCTGCACATCACAGATTTCCAAGCATGTTATTTCTCTGTCCGCTAATAATACCTTTGAAATACTTCCTATCTCGAATTCCGTGCCACAGCTTTTTGAGCGAGTTTTGACGTCTGGAAATTTCTGTCTATCACGCCCAGCGATTCCGCACCACTGTGCACGGTTCGGTTATATCAGACGTGAGGCAGTGTGACCTCCAAAACATTGTTTTGCTCAAATGCCTCGGGAGCGATACGGCAGAACATATTTGCTGCATGTACGCTGCATACGTTGCATGCACGTGTGGGCACCAAATCACAAGAAATCGGCCGCTTTACGCATTTTATGTTTCAAAACTACCGCCACATCAGTCGTCTCTACCAGCCATGAGTAGAGAGCAGTATTCATACGCAGAATTATAGATTAAAATGCCAGACGATTACTATACTTCCTAAAGTAAAATTTCCGCGCAGCGCGAACTCCAGTCTTCTTGGTCAAGGGACATAGCTGCTGTGTCTCAGGAAGCGATCGCGTGATCACAGAACCTACGGCGGCCCACGCTAGTCTCCCGTCATCTTGCAGCACGTCGGCGCAACCAAGAATGTTTTGTAAATCGGGTTTGAACCTCCCGCGCGAATGCCACGTGTTTCGGAGGAGCCGCGCAACGAAGACGACGACGAAGGGCCTCAAGGGCCGATGAAGGCGCAGCACGCAGAACGTCAAAGAACAAGACGCCTGTTGAGTTATAAAACAACGCGGAAAACGAGACTACAGAAAAGCAACACAGACAGGGCGCTCTGCCCTTTGTGTAGCCTCGTCTCCCGCGCTATTTTATAACTCAGTTATGTACCAACTGGCCTGCCTTCAATACGTGTTGAAGACACCAGGTTTTTTTCAAGAAAGTTGTTTGAAAGAAGGAAAAAAAGAAGGTCTCCACTTTCTTCCTTTCATTTTTTATTTCGGATTTATTTCGCATAGCTGTATCTGTTTCAATGATAATAAAATGTTCCACCACATTCTCCCCGTTGCTTTCCGGGTAGGGTGGCCTACCTTATATGCATATATATATATATATATATATATATATATATATATATATATATATATATATATTTAAAAGAAAAGGTTTCTGGCTATGAGGTTAGCTGTACGATAGAGAAGTCAAACGAAAACTCACTGAGCAGGTAGACTTGACGTCCCATGAAATTAACCTTTTAAAAGTTTGCAGAAAACAAAGAGCGCCAAGTAATTCTAACAAAACAGAAAAAGCTGCTTCGGGATGGCATAACTTCCCCTCTTGAAAAAGTACACGCGTCTTTTTTTCCTTCCCGTGCAAGCCCTGAAAATATTCCTGACCTGAACACCTCGCAGCTCAAAGAGTGCCACATAATAAATCTTTCCGACACCCCCCTCACTGATGACGAAGAACGAGTGCTATCAAGAGGCTTGAGTTTTTGCCCTGCAACCGGTAGACTAGACGAATTCTAACTCTATAAGGATATAGAGAACTTCTCCCGAACGCTTAGGCTCAGCGAATATTACTACAGCAAATCACAAGACCCTAATATGGACACTAGGCTGCCATCACTACGCCATTGGACTCCTCCCCCACAAAGAGACAAATGCTTAGACATCTACATCAAGGCGGTACAACGTGACATTCTAGCTCAATGTAAAAATCGATCACCGCGTCCCAAAAATCTCTCACAGAAAGAGGGAGAGGCGTTAAAAGGTTTAAGAGGGTGCTCCGAAATCACAATCAGGCCCGCTGACAAAGGTGGCGCAATTGTTATTATGAATAAGCAGGACTACATCACTGAGGCAGAAAGACAGCTCAGCGATACTTCTTTCTATAAACCAACCGACACCGATCAGACTTCCCAATTTAAGAACAAGGTAAGCCAGACACTGATGGCGATCGTCAAGGACGAAAAAATTCCGGAAAAAACTGCAGCCTCACTTCAAGTTTTAAGTCCAGTTCCAGGACGATTTTATATGTTGCCTAAAATAAATCAAGCAGGAAATCCAGGCAGACCAATCGTCTCTGGTATAGGGACGGTAACAGAAATGAACTTTAGTTTTATCGATAGCTTAATCAAAGACATTCCTCCCACACTACCTTCGTATGTAAAGGATACAAACAATTTCTGGCGGATATTATGGGTCTAGTTATACCGGAAGATAGCCTGCTAGTCACTCTTGACGTCGCCTCTCTATATACAAATATTCCACACTCGGACGGCATCCGATCTGTCATCCATGCGTACGATGATGCTTCCCAAGAGAATTAAATTGATGGTGAAACTCTCGGCGTGCTTTTAAAGCTTGTCTTGGAGCTGAACAACTTTGAGTTCGACAAGAAGCACTACGTGCAAATCTAGGGGACCTCGATGGGTACAAAAACATACCCAACTATGCTAATATTTTCATGGGCACATTGGAGTCTGAATTTCTAAGCAACGCACAGCTTCAGCCTCTCTTCTATCGAAGGTTCATTGGCGATATTTTTCTCATTTGGTGCCATGGGGTAGAGGAACTTCTAAAATTTATAACCGATTTCAACAACGCCCACGAGAAAATTTTATTCTCCCACTCATATTCCACATCTGCCATTAATTTTGTCGATGTTTCAGTGAGAATATCAGAAAACAAGCTTGTGACCTCAGTGTACATTAGGCCAACAGACCGAGATCAATACTTGCATTTTAAAAGCAACCAAGTTAAGCACTGTAAACTCGGCATACCATACAGTCAGTCTCTGCGGTTTAGGAGGATATGCTCTGACCCAGCTGATTTTGCCTCTAACTTTCAACAACTAACTAATCACCTAACACGACAACAATACCCACCGTTTGTCATCACTGATAGCATTAGAAGGTCTGAAAAACAGGACCGCCACCTGATAACCAACTCAAAAGCCAAATCTTTGAATACGACCCCCAACCTTATTCTAACATGTTCCGCTTCGTCCTCCAACGTAAGCTGCATACTCAGAAAACACCACAAGATTTTACTGCAAGCGAAAGGTTGCAAAGTGTTTTCCCTGAGCCTCTCCGCATCGTGTACCGAAGTGCGAGGGACATCAGAGATTTTGTAACGGCATCAAAGGTCAACACCCCCCGTTTCATAGGCAGCGTACCCTGCAATAAGACTAGGTGCAAACTGTGCCCCATGATGACTAAAGCCTCTGTCGCACCAGCGCCACGTCTTCTTTCTCTTTCCAGATAAGACGAAACTTTGACTGTGACAGCGCAAACATTGTCTACCTTCTTGAATGCACCATATTCCACGCCCAGTACGTTGGTCAAACTGAGAATCCATTTAGAATGAGAATCAACAACCACCGAGCACACATAAAGTCCCTACCACACCTTCCCCTATCTAAACATGTAAATAATCTAGGCCACCCCTTCCACGCGTTCACAGCCACGGTGCTTCAGTCCAATTTCAAAACGCATTATGACCGTGAAGCCCGTGAGTTGTACCTTAATTACAAGTTTAAAACTGCCTTGAGCGGCATAAATGAAAACAGGTGGATTGGCTTGCTTGCCCAATCAGGCACCGGAGAAGGCTGATGCAACGAACAACTGAGACACTTTGTTCTTACAGAGAAGCGTTCTTACTTCTTCTTTTCCCTTTTTCAAATCTTTATATAGTGTACTGTGTACGCAATGTACTTTTTACTGTGTCAGTGTACTGCTTGTGTATTGTTGCCGCCCCGTATAGGCACGAATGCACATAAGTTTCACCATTGTACCCCTTGCTTTATTTTTTTATTATTATTATCATTCTGTGTCCTTTTGCACTGAACAATTGCAATTGGTAATATGATCTTGCATGAACGCTCTTCTAGAACTTCGTGTGGTACTGTATATCTCCCTCTTTGTATGTTTTATTTAGCCTTATGTCCACTTATATTTCGGTATTTATGTGATCTAGCTTAAATTAGCGTTACTCTGCATTGTATTGTCCTTGCATTGCATGACCTTGCCTTTCTGCGACTGCCTCGTGGACGGCCGTCCCGTTTTACGTAGGAAATCGCTTCCGCGTTTTCACCCCATGTGAAACCACGTGCCGTTTTGAGGAATTTCTTCGAACCTCTATCATCCCCGCATTCCCCCGTCACGTTTTACGCAGGAAATCGCTTCTGTGTTTTCACCCCATGTGAAATCACATGCCGTTTTGGGACTTTCTTTGAACCTCTTTCATCCCCGCATTCCCCCGCTGCGGTTCTCGAACCCCTCCCGCTAAAAAAACCCCCTCTCTTGTCTCAATCCCCCTCTTCCTTCCTTCTTCTTTTTTTCTTCTTTCTTTTTTTTGTGTGAGTATGTGTTAACGCTTGCACTAGGCATCCGTAATTAACTATGGTCTCCCTTTCCTCCTTACCAGTCAATTTCCCGTTAGAGACGAGCAGGAAACGAGCCCCTCCTTAGTCCCTCCCTTTCTTGCTTTCCCGTGGTGACTTCCGTGCCATGCAACGCCTTCCTCTTATCCTATAGCCTCGCCTGCTTTGATTACGCCCCCCGTTCCCCTCTGTTCCCCGGCACCACTCCAACGCTTCCCCCTCCCTCCTTGCGTTCTGGGGCTTCGCATACTTCTGTGTTGCGTAGAGCCTGCGTTTTGCTTGATTCATCTCCCTGCTCTGCCCACAACTGATATGTATTTAAATACAACTTATCTGCACTCTTTGTATCTTTGAAAAAGACCGGTCCCCGGTCGAAGCGTTAGAATAACTGTTACATTTTTCAGTTTGACTTCTCGATCGTATATATATCTATATATGTATATATATATATATATATATATATATATATATATATATATATATATATATATATATATATATATATATATATATATATATATATATATATATATATATATATATATATATTTATATATATATATATATATATATATATATATATATATATATATATATATATATATATATAGACAGAATAAGAGTTGGCAGTCAAGAAAACCCCGGAAAGCAAAGGGGGGAATGCAGTAGGTCATAGAAACAGATGAAGAATTTTTGAAGTCAGAAAGCAAGTGGTAAAAAAATGCCCGCCGGGCGGGATCCGAACCTACGCCCTCCAGAATACCGGTCTGGTGCGATAACCAATACGCTACCGGCGGGGCTGTTTCCACACCACTTTCTTCGGTATTTATGTCAAGGTATTTTTTGTTTCCTACACTTGGGGGTGGTAGCCAGCGCCACTCGGACTACTCGTTGTGTAGGGGACCTTCTTTTGAGAGCGAATGCTCTTTATAAGCGACCCCAAACCATCCACCGCCGGCGTCGGCGGCGGCGTCCGCAGTGCTCTTTAAAGAAAAAACAGCATCCGGCGCCAGGTTTCGATCCGAGGACTTTGCGGGCCGCAGCGCCACGCGCTACCGACCAAGCCAAGGACGCGACGGTGATATCAGTGTTAGACGCGCCTTATATCTTTAACGCATTCAAACTACGTCGTCAGCGGCGTGCGTTGGCGACTCAGCGGCGTTATAGCGGCTTGATAACTGCGTGGTGTACACGTGATACTACAAACCCGATGGAAGAGATGGAAGAGAAGTCGGCGAGGCGGTGGGCTGCGGGGGCCGAGCGCAAGCGCCGCAAGCGGGCCGACAACCGTGCATTCGCACTTTCACATTCTCCCCCTCGGGGAAATGCGGGGGAATTTTTTTAACCCCCGGGCCACGACTAGAGTGTCTACGAAATGTCGAGAGTGGTCGACCAGCGTTGAACCCTCTTAAGCTACCTTTGGCACCAAGACTGCCAAAATAGAGGCGCATGTAGCGAATCAGAAATGGGAAATGAGGGGCTCGGTGAATTAAGACATAATAAGGGTTGGCAGTCAAGAAAACCTAGGAAAGCAAAGGGGCGAATTTGGTTGGTCATAAGAACAGATGAATTGTTTAGTCAGAAAGAAGGTGGTGAAAAATGTGTATATATATATATATATATATATATATATATATATATATATATATATATATATATATATATATATATATATATATATATATATATATATATATATTTCTGTCTTATTTGAACGAGCCCCTCATTTCCTATTCTGACTCGCTACATGCATAGCGAGGGCGTCTCTTCTGGAAGTCTTGGTGCCATAGGGAGCTTAATTTTAAGAGCGTTCAATGCCGGTCGACCACTCTCGACATGTTGTAGACGCTTGAGTCACTGCCCGGGGTTCAAAAAGAAGGTCCCCCTCACCCCGAGTAGTCCGAGTGGCGCTGGCTATCACCCCCAAGCGCAGGAAACAAAAAAGCCCTTACATAAATTTCCCCAGAAAGTGCAGGAAAAATTAGCCTGGTCATCGCACCTGACGCGTGTTCTGGAGGTCATGGGTTCCGATCCCACCCGGCGGGTATTTTTTCTCCCTTTTCTTTCTGTCTTTACAAATTCTTCATCTGTTTCAATGACCTACCACATTCTCCCCTTTGCTTTCCGAGGTTTTCTGTACTGCCAACCCTTATTTCTGTTTTATTTTTAACGAATATATATATATTAAAACACGTCAAATGATAGGCACCTCACTCGTGCAACGAAGCTTAAGCCTCATACAGCAGTAAATATTTTATACGCAGTGAATGTCCCAATTCAGCCGACATGCCAAGAAGTAATACTTGAGCATGACACAGGGCATAAATGTTGTAATCCTGCAATAAAATAAAGCCCAGACAAAATCGGAAACAACATTAATAGGCTACCAACGTGACAAGGTATGCTACAGAATGCTTACAGCACAACAAAGTGTTTCCACACAAAACACATTTTTAGAAACACGTAATGAACGCATAACTTGTAAGCAATAAAATAAAAATGAGTATTTGTGCTCACAAACACCCTCACAAGAACAATAAAAAAAAGCTTTACGAGGCATTTTTATAATTTCTATGCGTCTTCTGTCAATGTTGTTTTGTGTAGCCGGTAATGCGTGCCGAAGTCCTTCCGTTGCGCGCGTAGTGCGCGAAAAATGTATCTGCCATGGTGGTCTGCACCGCAGGGGATATATTTTATTAGTTATTTTGGGAAGAGAACCCTGTCCAAATGTGTAAAGCCTACCGTAGACGGCAGTTTTGTAGCTACACAGAAGTCTGAACATGTACATGTGTCCCGCTTTTATTATCACGTGTTTTTGAAGGAGTAGTGCTGCGGGTTGTAGATGTGGTACATTTTATACGATATGAATGGCTTTGTTGAGCAGTAAATAAATTACTTATAGGTTAGATGCAGTGTATTAGCCCACACTAGTGCGCGGTAAAAGAGTTGCGAGTAAAAGAGCGCGTTGTACAGGCGCTTTTTAGGAGCAAACTGTAGCAAGTGCCTCGTGAGATTTAAAATGCCGACTGCTTTGCTGAGCCTTATCCAGAATTTTTAAGTGTTCTTTCACGACACGTTCTCGCAATAGGTAAATCCCAATGTCTGTATGGATTTTTCCGCGGCTATACGGAAGCGACCTAGAATAACCGCTTCCGCATGTCATTCATAGGTATATTGGGTCCCATACATTACGTATTTTGTCGTTTCTTCATTCGGTGTAAAAGTAAATTAACAGCAAAGCTGTTTAGCACATCGTAATTTTCTGTGTCCACAGCTACAAATACCAAGAAAAATTGCCGAGCACGCGTATGTGAGCGCGTGCCTCCCGGCGACCGCCCGGCATGTAACAATACCAAGAAAGTGAAAACTCTCGTGTGTGTGTGCCTTTCGGGAACCACCCAGCGTCATCGGGGCACGTTTGCAAATCAAGCATTCCCCTTGGGAAGACTGGCCAAGATTGGCGAAAAAACACTCCTGAATTCGCTGAAATCGTGGCAGCACTTGCACGGAACGAGTAAGATACGCCATAGCGTACTCTCCTGAAAGCTAGTGTTCAATAATTATCACTACCAAATAACGAAGGAAGCTCACGCTTATAGCAACAATGATGGAGTAAAGGAAGTTGCGGCAGCGAAGACGACGCAAATCGGCTGCAATCGTGGACGTAAACCATCGTGATGGTCGTGAAGGTTGCACGCAGCTTCGCTGGCTTCAAGTGTTACGCGTTGGTGTGAGCTTCCTTCCTTTTTAGTGCTCTACAGGTAGAAAACTACTTACATTGTGAAACATGTTTCTGCAGTATAATTTGTTAAAGTATAAAATAACAAAGGTGGCCTTTTTAAAAGCGGAGCGGTTTAGGCCGAAACAAATCCCTCCTGTGTAGACAGAACCCCCCGAGCGCACTTGAACGAGAGCCTCGCGGTGGCCACCAGGCGTAGTCCAGGCCGAAGACGATGTCGAATCTGCCCAGCCGTTCCTTCGCAATCCACACGCGGAGACACCCACCGGACCAGCTGACCAAGAAGTAGAGGTCTACCTTTGCGAGGACGCGCTACAAGATGATTTGCCCTACACGGCTGTGGTGTAGGAATGCGACGACGAAATGGTTTTTATTGCGGTTCCCTTATACATTACAAGTATAAGGGAACTCCTGTTTACGGGGAGAAACGTAAAAAAGGAGTGACAGTGGGGTCTTCATATCCACCGACGGAGGTCAGGTGATGTGAAACGGCTGAGGCCTGTGCCTCGAAGGTGTCGCCTTCTCGCCTCTTGCAATGAAGGGCATGTCCGCAGTAGGTGTTCTGTATCAGCATCTTGTGCAGGAGCTCCGCAAGAGGTGCAGTTATGTGTGTGTTATGGATGTTGGGCCGGAGCGCGTAGAGAGTCACGAACCCGGACTACATGCTCGCAAACAAACATGCACCAAATATACTAACCGAAACGATGTCCAAAGCGGGAATGTACTTTAAAAAACACAAACGGACTAAACGCGCAGACACATTCAGGCGCGGACTACAGGAGACGAAGTTTAAAAGCTTGAGTCCTACTCTAACGGCGGTTGCAGAGAAGGGGCAGTCGGAAAGTGATAAATCGGAGAGACACTTCTCTAATCCACGAGAAAGGGCTGACGGGCCAACTGAGCATGTTTTAGTTTTTAGAAGGCTTTCTCCTGGCCAAGAACTTGATGGTACCCGATGGCTAGTGGCGGGAGGGGGAACTTAGGCCGGCGCCGAAGAGAGGCCTAAGAATGCTCACCGGAGCACTGCTCACTCGTCGGGCTCACCGACTGCTCTCAGCAGCTTCGGAGACATTCGTCTGGCCTACACCTCGATAGAAGGCCGTCGTCTCGTTGACAGCTGGGTGACGGCTTCGGTGACGGTCTTCGGGCCTACACCGTGAGGGTGGCCGTCTTGCTGCCTCCGAGAAGGAACAGCACCTCTCCGCCTCTTCTTCCTCAGAACCTGCGTTTTCCATAGGCTACGCCCTAAGCGTTCGTGGATTGGTCGCCCTTGATCTGCAGCAGCAACACCTCATCGCAGTGTGAACGGGGCATGATAGCGTGGTGGCCACGCCAGGGTCACAGCGAGAGAGCGAGCGACAGCAACACGAAGTCTTCTCACCAACACCTCCTCCTAGCAAGCAAGTCTTCTTGGGAGGTCCTTTCCACACTGTGCGATTAGAGCACAGGTGACGCGACGGCGATCATCTTTCTGTTGGAGAAAGTGTTCTGGGTGCGTGATTGTAAGTAATGCAAATGGTCATGGAACGAGTGTTTGGTGGCAGGCTGTATCCACCGAAATGTGAGCGGCAAGTATACTTCGCTGGGCTCATGACAGCCGACGAAGGCAGAGGTACGTATCCAGCATCTCATGAATGTCTCGCTATAGAGCCGAGTAGTTATTTACTCGATGTGAACCACATGTGGCCGCCGTGGAGTCTGTATAGATTTTAGATGCGACTGCATCTCATTCACTCGCCTTGTCCCTTCATACGGCGTTGTTGTTGTCCGTCCACATCCCTCCCCCATTCTCCTCGCCGCGCGAGCTGCGCTCTCCGCCGCTCACCCGCTCTCCTCTCCGATAGCGAACACTCTCTCGCGAGGGGCATTGGATTGGATTCGATTAGGTTGGCTTGGCTGGGCTTGGCTTGGCTTGGATTGTATTGGATTTGTATTGGATTGGATTAAAGTGGATTCTGTTGGATTGCGTCGCGTCATAGCCGCGCCACGTTGCGTCATAGCCGCGGTCGTTCCAGCACCGGCGTTTCGTTCCAGCACCGGCGTTCCGATTTCCATCGGTGCGTTGAATAGAGCCTAACAATTCTGCTACCGCCCGCGCAACCGTAACAAGCACCGATCACTGTGATAACAGGAATGCTAGCACCACTGAAGACAAGGCTGCGAAGCGGCGTGAACGTGATGCTGAACGCAAACGATTGAAGCGAGCAGCCGATTCCGAACTTCGTAAACGTGATACCGAACGCAAACGGTTGAAGCGAGCAGCCGATGCTGAACTTCCCAAGATGCGTCGCATCTCCACAGGGTTCCCCTCGCGGGAAGGTGGGGTAATTTTTTAAAGTAGTACCCCCAGAGGCTTGAAGAAGAGCCGGAGTTAGGGCTTGTGAACCGTCCCGGATGGCTGTAAGCTCGGCAAGCATAGATGGTAGGGTGCGGCGGGTTTTGTAGAAGCAAGTTTGACAGCCCTTTTGGTGGAGGGACATTGCAGTGTTGTAGTGAGCGCCTCGTCCTTGGCCCCAGCGTTTACAAATGCCTGTGCCTTCTGGGGTTGAGACTCAGCCGCCAGTAGTTGTGCGGCCGCAAAAAGCGTGTCTGTATTACCGTTGGCTCGATCTAAATCTCTATTTTTAGTAACGCGAGCACTCTGAATAAATTCTTGCAGAGGCAACACCGCGGAACTCGATTCAGCAACACTAAAATATGCATGCCACTTTTCTGACTGCTTGTTTACAGCTTGTGTGTTGTTCCTGCTGCAACTAAGTGCACTGTGTTATATTGCACACAACAAGGCTGCTGCAATAACTTTACAATACACTGTGAGAACATTCACGCAAAGAGGGCAGACCTAGAGCCGCTTTGTATTATAGCATATTCTGGTGTCCTTTTGTATCTTCACCTGGAATATTGAATGGTTACAAAAACTGCAGACGCTGCTGAGAGAATCAGAGTATTTATTTACATACCTCTTTTTGCCACCTACAACTACATTTTGTTGTAGTTGCTAGAGGACCACAATCAAAAACCGTATTTATTGCGCCAGTGGACAGAACAGTGACCATTTATACGTTCGCATGTTAAAGGGACAGACAAGCAATTTTTGCGGACTGCATGTTCTCCAGCTCGTATGAAATCCAGCGTTTTGTCTAGCAGAGCAACCGCAAAGAATTTCCAAATAAACAGGTGGGAAGAGTTTTAATTTGGCACGAAACCTTCTGAACTCTGAAAGGTGGTGTCATGTAGTGTCAAAACGTTACGCTACCGCGTGTGTACAAACAACTCCATCGGCTTCAATGCGAGATTCACATAAAGGAATAGAAAAAGAATAGAAACAAGGAATAGAAACAAGGAATAGAAAAGGAATAAAGAAATAGAAAAAACTGTACATCACTGTTTAGGGGGGGTACAGACTGAAATACCTCTTTATATCTCACCTAGAGGGAAAAATGTGTTGTCGCACTGCTCACTGCCATAGTAGCCAGTATTCCTTTTGGCAGGCCACGCATAACTGGTAGATCTCAAATTATTATTTCGAAAGATTTACATTGCTATCAGCAAAACCGTTTGAGTATAAAGTTTTAAGTGATGCCCTTTCATTTGCGATAGAGAAAATATACTCTACGAAAATCAGTTGTGTGTCCCTTTAAGCAAAGCTAGTTTAGTGCTTCAATGCTGGCTTTTGACGTCTTCACGGTGAGGACATTTTAAGTCAGGGTTGATTCCGGCACTCTGCACCATGCTGTAGAAAGTTGACTCCGGTGTAGCCAGAAGGTCTTTAATGCGTCCGCACTCCAGAACTCGACCATCACCCATGACGACGACCCTGTAATGGCATTGGAATAAAACCTGCCAGTTCAAGCTGAGCACACTCATTAAAAAGAGGAAGTGTTGGTGCAGACATGTTGGCACATACTGATAAAACAGCGCTTAGAAAAGGCAGAATGACAACAGCAGCGCCCAGTCATATCACTCTTGTTCCGTTCAAGCGCTGTTCATCTAATTAAAATATTTTGAGGCAGCTGTACGAGGCTGTTTTTGGGAATGAAAATTGTCACTGAGACGAACCATAGAAAGGCGAAGTACCGATATTTGCAAGCCGCCATGTTTCTGCCCTGCGAAACATTTATGAAAAGACCTCAAGACATTGAAACTAATATTTCAGTGAAAAAAGGACAACTTACTACAAATAAACATTTTTAGGGCAATTGAATACCTTTATTGTATACATGAAAGCATGATATTCGCATCAGTGCTTTCCTATGTCGGAGATTTTATCGCCTTGTTGCCTTTTACTATCCGTGGTCCGTTACTACTTTCATTTATACTTTTTGCATGAATATTGGTATACATTTTCATACAGATTACAATACTTCAATATCCCAAAGGGCATAGAGGAATGGGAGAAAAGCACTGATTTGTTTGTTGATGCTTCGTCCTCCTCATCTTCACTTCTCATCTGTCAGTGGACCACACAAATCTGCAATGATGCCCACATTGATGTCCTCAATTGGCGTAGTGACGCTATACCTGGCGCACACGTGGCTGGTTTTCGTGTAGGCTGGCTTCTATCCTCTCCAGAAGCGAGTTGGTGTAGTGTGTTAGGAGTTGGTGAATTTTTCTGGTCGTGTTACAGGTGCCAAACAGCCACGGTGGTGCCTACTTCGAATTGTTTGTGACAGACGCTACTCGCGTTCGATTTAAAGGGGTCCTGTAAGGCGTTTTGAGCACAATAAATGAGAACGTTCAATTGTTAGTTTGGTTGGTCAAGGTCATCTGTTCCAAATACCTTTTTTTATGTGCGACGGGAAGCTCACACTTTTGTTGCAAAGTTTTTCGCCACGTGTCCACCCTTTGGTGAGTGTTTTTGTGCTTTGCCATTCCGACGCATGCACGTCATCGATTCTCCCATGTGCGTCAGGAAGCATAACTCCTGATTTGGACGGCTCTTTCTCGCACCTCCGGCGAAGAGAAGCGTCGCAGCATACTTTCCTGCTTCTACAGCGTTGTCCCACGCCACATTCCGGCTGGGTTCTACTTTATGTATGTAGTAACACTGCTGTTTGCTAAGCTTGAGAGAGCGCGCACAGAATTAGGAATACGCCAAAGCTTTCTCATAAACTGTCCTCCTAGTTCGTGCACTGTAGTGTTTTGGATGTTTCATTATTTGTTTCGTGCATGTCCCTGCAGCATCTGTAGGAGCGCGCTTCTGAACAAACCTACATTCCTGTTTACGAAGATTCGTCCGTTGCCACTCTAAGGGTATGTAGAACTTAGAGAGTCTTCCAAATGTAGAATCTCCCACATTCGCCTTCGTCACTGTATTGATCTCTATCTGGCATTGAAAGCCCTTGTGCGACCAGGAATGATTTTCCACTTAAGAATAAATACTATCTCTTTATCTCTCTCTTTCTCTCTATGAAAACTTGTCCAGGTAGACTAATAGTATTCCCGCGATAGAAATACAGCTGGAGTCCTACAATCAACTAGCATGCAAACGACATCGAGCTAACTCCAATGAGCACATACGTGAGACTGCCACGCAACGAGTCGGTTGTACAGTGAAGCACCATGATCGGTGGGAACTTGAGTGAAGGATTAAAGTCCGGGATACGGCGACTTTCGCAAGGCTTCAGGGAAACGCATACGAAGGCTAAGACAAGTATAGCAGAGTAAAAGCTGCAGGATTCCTTCGGTAGATTTTTAGGGTAAGCGTTTAAGATGTTCAGAAAGGTTTCCGCGATGTGTGTGACAGGGCAGTTGACCACAAGGTGGTTGCATTGCAGTTTGTGTTCTCGAATGCCTCTAACCCTTTTTTACAGTTTGGTTTTAAAATGAAAGATCCTAATCGGACAAAAAGAGTTGCCTTCTAGGCCTTCCTATCTACTGGAGCCAGTCACTCACTTGTCGTAATCGAGCACGGTGTCGATGCGATGAGCAATGGTGATGAGTGTACAGCGCGAGAAGCTCTCTCGGAGCACCCTCTGAACCTTGCGGTCGGTTTCTTGGTCCATCTGGGACGTCGCCTCGTCCAGCACGATGATCTTTGTTGCCCGAAGGAGCGCGCGTGCCAGCGACACCAGTTGTCGCTGTCCAGCACTGTGAGAACGTTGGGTGTTACTAAACGCTGTACACGGCACATCGCTTTCAAACTGTTTCCAAAGATGCATGCACTTGCTGTCGTTTTCTTCTTCTTTTATATCTTTCTTTTTATATAGCACGTTTATAGCACTTTTACATCTTTTCTGAATACACGAACATCTTAAGTCGCGATCTTCTCTGTTTCATTAATTGGTATCGTTCGTGTTCCTGTCCTGTACTGCAGCAGGACACTCTAGTTTGGTTGCAAGCCAGAAGCGTCACAGTGCTTGGTGATCCTCCAAGCTTATGTCGCTAAAACCGGTTTCCTTTCCGGTGGTAGAGTTCTATTCTAAACATGATCATTATACTTTATTATAAAATTGATGATTCTTAAGCATTTAAAATTGCCAATCTTTTCTACTAAGGAGTGCCAGTAGACAGCAACAAGTTGCGTTTTTTTAATTTTGCACAGAGGAGCTGTTTCTTCTAATTTTATGCATCCATGATTAAGTTTCAGAACAGGTGGCAACTCAGAACATGAAGGGCGTCAGGTCTTTTTCAAAATATTTGCAGTGCTATTTTGGTCAGATAATCAGTAGTATTTCTCGGCAATTTCTACTGAGTAGGATTAGGCTACGCGAGGCTTGCGCGTATTCCCAAGTTCAATGCTCATATATCATGTGCCATGGATGCACCAACAGCCATTTAAGTGTGAACCGCATGGCGCTTTCTTGCTCGAGATTCGTGCGCATCGGCGTTGCCCGCGCGTTAAGGCGCGAGACACCTGCAGGAGGAGAGCAGGCGATTGCCATGCAACATGTCGTGACGGCGGTCGCGCAGGACCGGTTTTCACACCGTGAGCTAGTCGTACTACGTGCGACTAACGAGCCTGAAGCGCGAGACACACGCACGATGAGAACTCGCCATTAGAATGCGACTGGTGCTGAAGACGGTCGCGCAGGACCGGTTTTGGCGTTGTACGCTTGTCGGAGAAGTATCACTATGTGCGACTGGCGAGCCAGATGCAATCATAAGATCGTTGCGACCGTCGTGCGGCCGCAGCCAATGAGAGCGTGAAGGTTTTGTCATAATGACATCACTGTTAAAGTACCTTTCCAAGCCACTAGGACAAGCTACGAGGACAAGTTCGGAGTACTTTTAGGGAAGCAGGCGCCGGATAGCGTGGAGCGAGGTTGTTGTAGTTGTTGGTGGTAAACTTTATTGACACACACACACACAAAAAGACGCCTGAAGTCCGAGGTTCTGAAACGGAAAATAATTATCTATACAGACGGGAGGACCTGACGAACGTGAGCCACCACAGCTCGCCACCAGGCCACTCGGTCCGTTCCCTCTGGCGGCGCGAGCCAGTCTTGGAGAGAAGAAGGAGGAGGTGAAAGGGAGTTAAGATGAGTTGAGAGTGATGGTTCGAAGCAGAACAGTCCCAAAGAACATTCGGCTTCTTCGGAAAGCCAGAACACTTGGAGCACCGTGCAGAGCTGTGATGGCCTTCTAATCGATGTAGTATGTGTGGGGTTGGAAGGCTGTTCGTTTGCGCTTGCCCGATAACACAAGCAACTGCCCGGGGTAACAGGTGCGAGGGAGACGGTAGAGTCTGCCTATTGCTGACTAACTCGTGCACAATCTGGCGTCGATGTAGACGGGCTTGTCGCGCGTGCGTGTGTGGGTGTAAAGGGGTCACACGCTCTCTACCAGCCCATAGAAATTGTGTGAGCGTGTACATTGTGCGAGCCGTGTACATTGTGTGAGCCATGGAAAAAAAACATGCAAATTGTGTGAACGAGGCATCTGTAACGTTCTCCGGAAGGGAGTTTGAGTTTTTCAACAGGATGGTGCATTGATAAAGAAAAGAGCAAAAACTGGCTGCTTTGGGCGCATATACAAACATGGTATATAGTATTGTTCGTTTTTTTTTTTCAATAAAGCTAGTTGTGAGTCTGCGCCCGTCCTGTACCTTCCTTATTGTCTTGTATTTTATGCGTAGTTTTCTCACCCTTGAAAGGATGCACCAAATAGCCCAACAACACTCTGTTCTGACCCGACCCGCTTCTGCAAGATAAGAAGGGGCTCCTGCCACAAGCGCATTTTTTTCTGCTTTCCATATATTTTTTTTTCAGGAGCGCTTTGTCTTGGTAGGTGATATGGCTCGTGGCAGCGCGAAATTTGCGGAAACAAAAGGCTCCAGGGAACACCTCAGAGTACCAGACGAGATAGAGATAACGCGGTGGGCATCATCCATGAGCAGCGGCAAAACGGACACCTGCTAGACACATGTCGCCAGCGGTGCCAACAGCACCAACGAGCGGTTTCGTCTGTATTAAACGCCCCACGTCGCTTTGCTTGACCTATAAAATATAGTGCATAACGTAACAGCACTATTCTTTTTTAATTCGACTCGATAAACGGTTTCTTTTCCCCCTCGAATTTCTCTTGCAGGTATCAACATCGGCTGGAGTGCGCAGAAACAGGGAGGCAACCAAGGATCGAAAACAGTGGGCGGAGCGACCCCGACGAAGCACCTCACGCACGCAACGGAGTGTGTCTCAAATTCACGCATGCGGCTAGTTGTGGCAGCCTTATTTCCGACCAATCGCGCCTTGCATCGGACCGCTTCCTCGTGCACCTGTCTCGCATGCCCTGAAGGGGACATGCCGTTGAACTATTGTGGGCGTGGGCTGTTTTCAAGGAGGAAGGGAGACTGGACCTGAAGTGGCACACGCATGTGATCTTATTACCTGATCACTGTATCTCCAACACCCCTATGTAGCAGGAGTTGAGAGGGCCTATCCGTAATCCATATCATTTTTCAGTGCAAGGCACTCGAAACTACACGACGCAAACGCTTCAGACAACTTTGTGGACTACATATTCTATTACAGCCATCATTTGTTTTAGAGGGCAAGTCCATGTTTTTTTTAAAGAGAATCCTGCAGTTATTGTCAGATATTACCTTTTCACACCTTATCTCATACCACCGATAGTATTACACCTTGTCCTATATACCAGTAACCCTAATTATCTTTTAAGCACTTTTGCTTTTTATTCTGGCACTATAAACCAGCCACCTTGTATTTACATAACTCTAAACATATTTTCACTACAACTACGCGTTCACGTATAAGTACTTTAGATATGGCGCTCTTTGACATTTGATTACCTTGCGCCAGAAAAAAAACGAACTAGCTAACTGGACTACAAGTGTTTCGTGTGCATCTGAGGTTGTCGAACGCAGCAGGTCTGTTGCGCCCCTAACTTCATGCTTCGCACTGGAAATTAGTCAATCGCAATAGCTGGAATAATTGCTAACATTAATAACAAAGCTGCTGACGTCATTTCACCAGTTCATCATATCGCATGACTGCCTACCAGGCGCGATGTGGCATTCTTGTGTAAGACCTATCTTCATATTTTTGTAGGGTGATCACCGAAAGTGTGGTGATTGCATATTCACAATACGAAGGCTTTCCAACAACAAGGAACCGAGTTCCCGGTAATTTCACTGGTATCTCGTTCGTCGAATATTTTGGAGCTTATTTCTTAGACATTGCTGTTCTAATCCGCGTTATGAAGATACTGCCTCCGCTACACAAGCAACATGCCCGATTGGCTACCATCGGGCTTTCTTTAAATTACATAATTGGCTGTGTGATGTAATCCAGCAAATGTCTGCCCGTTCATGCACACGTACAAATTGGTGCCCCTGACACGAAATATTTCTTAGATCGTTTCGCCTGGTTAACTATCGACATCAGTGAAAGCCATCCATTAGTCCAGGGTGCACAGTCTCAGCAGAGTAGATGGCCCCGGTGTCATATAATTCAAGTTTTATGGCTATAAGTATTGCACGTGTGGTGCTTACCTCAGGTTTCCGCCTTTATCGCCAATGCAACATGACAGAGCTCCAGGCGTGCTTTCCACGTAGTCGTTAAAGTGCACATCACGGAGAACAGTCCACAGCTGCAAGTCTGAATGGCATCTTCGAGGATCCAGGTTCTCGCGAAGTGTCCCAGAGAACAGGGACGGATCCTGGGAGGCAAATTGAAAGGACGTTGTGGCAAGTGATTCTCAGAATAAAATATACTTTTTAGATACGCGGCTCTGCCAGCTACGAGTGCAGGTCACTGCACGATGCGCTGTTCTATCATCAAAGCGTAGTAGTAGCCAAAATCAAACATTTTGTCTGAAAGGCGACGGTGTGGTAGTCTCAGATTACGCAAGTGGCCCCGTGGCTAGGGGAAAGCAGATCCTGTTTCTGTGTCAGTTGAAACATATATTTTCAAATGTTCCCTACTTGTTTTAGGCTGCTTGAAGAGACCATGTTGAACGGTATAATTGCAGGAACATGCAGTGTAAAAATCTGTTAGCTCTGAGGGGCTATCTTGATTAGTATATTACTTTCGAATGTCTCTACATATATCTGCTGTGTGATCAAGCCCAACTCATAAAGAAGTAGCCATTTTGTTATCAATTTGTTATAAAAAGACAAGCATGCGAATCAAGGGTGACGTACGCTCGTGTGTAAGCTGCAGCGGCAGTGGATTTGCGGGAAAAAAATGTAAATATTTTACTGCTCCCAAAACTGAAGCATGGTTATTTGGTTTACAATTTCAACAATAAAATTACGCTCAAAAGAACTGCTGGTATTGATTTTCAAAGATGGATAGATGTCACAAGCGTTTAAATAAACAGTTCTTAGGTACCTTCATTAAACAAAATTAAAAAATGGTTTTGAATAATTTATTCCGCGTCTATATAGCGTTTCGGGAACATGGTACTCAGTGGTGAACGCAGTTATGATTGCTCAAAAAAGTAAAAATAAAGTGAAAACAACGGCCTCCTTCATGGGTTGCAAAGTGATAGCGCAGATAATGTGTGCATGTTAACGTTAAACATTTTCTCAGTTATATTGCTAGAATAGAAAAAAATTTATAGAATATCTAGGTACGAATAAGAAGAAAATGTTGTGTTCTTAACTTGAGCCACGCCTTTCGGTCGAATCTGGGGCGACGTTGCTAGATCTCTGAGTGGTACTGACGCTTATTTCAACTAAAAACGTCGCCGATCACAACTATAAAACACGGGAAACAGCATTGGGGCACTTGTCTGCTTACGTGGTGCCAAGGCTCAGGAAAAAAAACTTTTTACTGGTTATTCTCTTTGCGCCTTTTCCTTCGCTTTCGTTTCTTTGTTTTTTGGCAGAAATTACTTCGGCAGGCTCGTTTGCAGCTACACAGCGTCTGCGTTTCTTTCTTCGCCTTCGTTCCGCCTTTTGGGGCGAAATAAGTCAATAAGCAGACTGTCAGACACGCGACAGCTTTCATAGAATTGGAATGCGTGGCTAGGGTTCCAGTGTTCTACTTACTATAGCCGCTATGTTCACGTGTAACGTAGCACGCACAAATGTAACTTTCTTCCACTGCTGCCAATGTGGGCGATAACGCACTCAGCTATTACTGCGCCGACGTGGGTTTAAAACCAGTACGAACAAAAATGTGTTTTACGTACTCTTACGACTTTTACACTTACTGCCATTTGCTGCGCCAATCGATAACCACAGTTTTGCGCAGGACCTTCAGGTTTCCCACTTAAAATGACGCCCCTCCCCTTGGGGGCACCCTTTATGCAGCACTCTCGAATTACGGCCATTTCCGGGGGAGAGGAAAATTAGGATTTGCTGAGGCTGCAGCGTGAGTAGTTTCGAAAAATCCTCTTTCCCGGAAATGACCGTAATGCCCCGAATAAAAAGTGATGAATCCAGATTTCGAAGGTCAGCTAAAGTACGGTGCAATTAATAAAATTAGTTCCGATGATGACGGCGTACGTTGTTCAAAAGTATTCAGTGGCTTATTAGTGACAATTTATATTTTGTGTTTTTGTGCGTTCGCTCAAAATTTAGTTGTGATTCCGCACCGGGCTCGTGTTACAACGTATGGGATAGGACTATAGCAATACGACAGCTCAACGTTTCGACCAAACGTCGCGTGCGAACTGCCCTTGATTGGTCGCAGACCAGATAACCTGGTCTCTAACGGTGGCGCATTCTAAGCACGTATATGGCCGGCCAATTGCTTACGAATTAGATGGCGAATGTATATCCAGTTTGGCCATTGAGGAGTAGTGCTTTCAGTGCTCACATCACGCCATGTTACAGAGAGTTATCTTCGCTTTGGCGACTCGTAGGTTCTCCAGAGCGAACGCGCGTCGGTCGAATTTTCGCGAAGTAGACAGCAAAGCGATTTCGTATTAGCCTAGGTACAGTCATAAGCAAAAGTTTACGGATCACGAAAATGAACATTTTAGGTTATTTCTCTTCAGGTAGCCCCCCACAAACTGCGATATGCATGCTAGATGCCGAATAAGCACTACATTATGGCGAAACTACGCCCATAATGCCCCGGACTGCCGTGCGGTAGAGAAATACCCCGAAGTGGCTGCTGTCGCGGTCCATAAACTTTTTCTCTTGACGGTGCGCCACTGCCTATGAAGGGGACCCGTCGCTGCCGCTTCGGACTAACAGCAACCGCAGTGCTTGTACGGTCAGGAACAGACCCGTTACCTGCGGAATAATGCTGATCGCTGTGCGTAGCCGCTTGAGAGGCACTGAGCAGATGTCTGTTCCGTCAATTGTGAGTGCTCCAGAAGTACGCTGAATCATTCGCAGCAGGGCCAGCACCAGTGTAGACTTTCCCGCTCCCGTCCTGCCGACGACCGCCACCTTGGTTGTCAAAGAAAGTAAACAAACGAGCAGATTTCTGTTACCAAGTTTCTCTAATCAATGCAGTTGAGGATGTGTTAAGCGTGTCTTGTGAGTCGCGATGAATGTCGCGGATCAGACGATGACTAGGTGAAGGCATACAGAAGTACAGTAACCAACTGAACTAAGGAACGCAGGCCGGTTAGCTGGCACAGGATTTATAACGCCTAAAGAACGGTTTAAACGGCGGGAGAAAGACGAACCGTGTTTTGTCCCGTTTAAAGCGCTGTTTATGCTTCGTAAAACACAGTTACATATCATCCCAGTCACACATATTGACAAGTATATTTTGGTAGTTTGGTTCTAGGTATTTATTCCTGGGTATCCTAAAATAGACGAATTAGTGCAAGGGGCACATTGAATAATTTGTTTTTTATAACGCCCAAACAGAATTCTCTAGCGTATGAGTTGTTCAGTTGCTCTTTTTTTCGCGCCTCCCTCCACGGCCATTAACACCATCTACATAGTGCGGGACCTCTCTCATGAAGGCATCACGATACGCATGCTCTGGACACGTGCGCACACCTCTGGAGCGGACGAAAACCGGAAGGCGAACAACACTGCCGGAGAGTGCCTACCAAATCATTCCACGGTTCGCGACACGGATTCAGCATATTGCTACCTACCGAGCATATCGGAATTACATTGGCAACAAAAACTTCAAGTTAAGGCGCTCCAGCTGTCACCGTCTAGCCTAGGCCTCAGCCCCTGGTTTCTTTGCCTCCCTAAAGACCCTTCCCAGAACTGGAGAGGTCTTCGTCAACAAAGTTTACGCCAACTCGGCTTATATCCCCGACGTAATTTCGAAGACTGAGATACCCCCATTGTGAGAGCAACGAGACACCACAACCAACTTGTTCCTCCTTATTTGGTCATGTTCAATCTTCCCAGACTGCCGTGCGCAGCTCTTGGCAAGCACCACGGTTCCAACGTGGGAATTAGTCCATGTCGAGTATGTTAGGTCACACAAAAATCGCAGTCGCTGCCCTAAAAAATACTCTCTAGAAAATGGTTTAATGGCTGACCGAAGGACTTTCCAGATAACCAGTCACAAATGAGCCCCGCTGTGCTTCCATCTTGCCACACCAACATAACGTGCCTTCAACGACTATGCTGGACACCCCCTGCCCTCAGGGGAAGGCCAAAATGTGTGTTGCTCCAATGGGACTTGAACAGACAACTACTGTGATAATTACCGTTAAACGCTACATAGTTGCACGTACTACAACTGATTTGTGACGTCGGTACAAATCCCCTTTTCCATCCCCTAACCACAGGGCATTTGAGACTCCTCTCTGCATTCATGCATTCATCCTTTCATCATTCCTATTAAAAGAGAGGTAACGTTAGCGGAGGTAACGCCCTAAAATAATAATAATGTATGATTGCATAAAGCAATCGGCGGACGTGAACCCAGGCGGTGCCACTGACGTAGTAGAAAACCGTCGGCCTAGTTGAAGAAAGCCGAACGTGCGGTAGAAAGACAGATGGAGCCTGTGAGTTACATATCTACTGTACATATCACCATGGGCTCTCAGAATAACAAACGGCATCACAGCCGTGCTTGTGGGCTTCGGATTTCACAACAGAGGCAATCCCGGTCGGTGTTTCTATGCGTTAGCGAATAGCCGGCTGAGTGCCGTATTTGCACAATTCGAAAGCAGCCCATTTCTGACAAAAATAGTCTTCAAATTTTTGTGCGAGTTCGAATCTCGCTCAAAACCG